>NC_064631.1:677195458-677495458 GCF_023864275.1 Schistocerca cancellata
TGGATCTCATTTCAGGGCAGGATTTGAGGAAGTCATATCCCTGCTGGAGAGCCACATTCAGAATCTGATCCAGTCCCGGAAAGTATCCTGTCACAAGTGGGGCACTTTTGGGGTTCTTCTGTGGAAGGTTCCGGGTTTGAGGAGATGAGGAAGTGGCTCTGGTTATTTGCTTCTGTACCAGGTCGGGAGGGTAGTTACGGGATGCAAAAGCTGTTTTCAGGTTGTTGGTGTAATGATTCAAGGATTCCGGACTGGAGCAGATTCGTTTGCCACGAAGACCTAGGCTGTAGGGAAGGGACCGTTTGATGTGGAATGGGTGGAGGTACTGCCGCCGCTCATACCTCACCTGTCTTTCAACATCATCTTTGCCTCTGTACTTCCGCCCCGACTGGCATCTCTGGGCATCTCTGCCCAAACTCTTTGCCTTTACAAATGTCTGGTTGTGTCTGTGTATATGAGGATGGATATGTGTGTGTGTGCGCGAGTGTATACCTGTCCTTTTTTCCCCCTAAGGTAAGTCTTTCCGCTCCCGGGATTGGAATGACTCCTTACCCTCTCCCTTAAAACCCAAATCCTTTTGTCTTTCCCTCTCCTTCCCTCTTTCCTGACGAGGCAACCGTTGGTTGCGAAAGCTAGAATTTTGTGTGTATGTTTGTGTTTGTTTGTGTGTCTATCGACCTGCCAGCGCTTTTGTTTGGTAAGTCTCATCATCTTTCTTTTTAGATATATTTTTCCCACGTGGAATGTTTCCCTCTATTATATTCATGGTATTATTAGTAAGTCATATACCTATTCCATTTAGTGTTAGTGCAGTTCGTGGGAAATAAATGGTCCCACACATATCTGCACTGTGTGCCATCAGTGATTCTGAAGGCAAGCCATAGAAGGGTTGGTATGACTTTGTGAAACACCCTGCAATTGATTCTTGTAGCATAGTGCGGTAGAGAGATTGGGAACCCACCTGCTCACTCTTCAGTTTGCAGGCCTATGAAAAAAGGAAATGCGTGACCTCACTATGATGACCTTCCTTCCCTCACGCATCTTCCCTCCAGCCCCAAACCCTTTCCTCTCCAGCCTGTCACATTGCCTGAGCACTATTTATCACTTAATACAGCTCTACTTTACTTAGATTGGTACATACATTTAATTTTTGTACTTAACCTGCTCATTTAACAACAAACATTAATTTTGTCATTAAGACACTATTTTTCCATCCCCTGCAATACGGAAACTGTAACTCCCAGAGAAAAAACTGGAGAGGGTCCCTTTTTTGTAGAAAATTTAATGAAGTTAATTTGATATTAGAAAAACATTTTTGCTGGAATCTGTTGTTACCAAGTTAATCAAGGAAAACATAGAAACATAATCTTGGAAAGCCCCCCCCCCCCCCCTCCTTCCACCAGCACTCATACCCCTCTGTCAGGTTTTTAAGTATACTGATAATGGCATTTCCTCCTTCCACAGTACAAAAACTTGCAACTACACAAATTAGGTTACTGTAGGTTGAGACTGGGATAATTTTGGGAGCGGAAATGTATTCTAAGGATAACTCCCATCTGTGCAGTTCAGAAACGCTGGCCATGGGGAGGGCAGGATATAGATGGACCAGGTTGTCAAGCAGCCACTGAAATTAAGCATGTTACGTTCAGCTGCATGTTATGCCACAGGTGGTCTACTTTGCTCTTGGTCACAGTTTGGCAGTCACTGTCCATCTTGGTGAGCAGCTGGTTGGTAATCATACCGATATAAACTGCTGTGCAATAACTACAGCAGTGCAGGTATGTGATACGGCTGCTTTCACAGGTGGTCCAGCCTGTGTTGGGATAGGATAAACCTGTGACAGGACTGGGATAGGAAGTGCTGGGTGGGTGGATCGTGCAGGTCTTGCTCCTGCATCTTCCACAGGGGTGGCAAGGGGTTGGGATTGGGATTGGGAGCGAAATAGGGATGGACTAAGATATTGTGGAAGTTTGGTGAGGGATGGAACACCACATTTTGTGGGGTGGGAAGGATTTCAGGCAGGATGTCCCTTATTTCAGAGCATGATGATTGGTAATCAAAGCACTGGCAAAGGATGTAGTTTAGGAGTGATGAAGGGGGCACTCCTTTGTAGCTGGCTCTTGGGGGTGGTGGGAGGATTAGGGATGTTAGGGGAAATGGCTGGGAGATCTGTTTGTGGACTAGGTCTGGAGGATAGTGCCTGTCTGTGAAGGCCTTGGTGAGACCTTCAGTAAACACAGTAAAGAAGTTCTTGTCACTGCAGACACACCGTTACCATATGGCCCAGCTGTATGGAGGGGACTTTTTGATGAGGAAAGGATGACAGTTGTCAAAATGCAGGTGATGTTGGTGGCTGGTGGGTTTAGTGTGAATGGAGGTATAGATGGAGCCGTCAGAGAGGAGGGAGTCAACGTCCAGGAAGATGGCACTCTGGGTTGAGGAGCAGGTAAAGCAGATAGGAGAGAAGGTGTTGAGGTAGCAAAGGAGTGATGATAACATCTCTTGGTACTGAGTCCAGACCATGAAGGTGTCAACAATAAACCTGAACCAGACTAGGGGTTTGACATTTTTGGAGGGTACATAGATCTCCTACATCTACATCCATACTCCGCAAGCCACCTGACGGTGTGTGGCGGAGGGTACCTTGAGTACCTCTATCGGTTCTCACTTCTATTCCAGTCTCATGTTGTTCTAGGAAAGAAAGATTGTCGGTATGCCTCTGTGTGGGCTCTAATCTCTCTGATTTTATCCTCATGGTCTCTTCGCGAAATATACGTAGGAGGGAGCAATATACTGCTTGACTCCTCGGTGAAGGTACGTTCTCGAAACTTCAACAAAAGCCCGTACCGAGTTACTGAGCGTCTCTCCTGCAGAGTCTTCCACTGGAGTTTGTCTATCATCTCCGTAACACTTTTACGATTACTAAATGATCCTGTAACACAGCCCACTGCTCTCTGTTGGATCTTCTCTATCTCTTCTATCAACCCTATCTGGTACAGATCCCACACTGGCGAGCAGTATTCAAGCAGTGGGCGAACAAGCATTTCCTTAGGATTCTTCCAATGAATCTCAGTTTGGCATCTGCTTTACCGACGTTCTGTTATCCAGGAACTCTTCAATCCAATCACACAACTGGTCTGATAGTCCATGTGCTCTTACTTTGTTCATTAAACGACTGTGGGGAACTGTATCGAACGCCTTGCGGAAGACAAGAAACAAGGCATCTACCTGGGAATCCGTGTCTATGGCCCTCGAGTCTCTTGGACGAATAGCGCAAGCTGGGTTTCGCACGATCGTCTTTTTCAAAACCCATGCTGATTCCTACAGAGTAGATTTCTAGTCTCCAGAAAAGTCATTATACTCGAACATAATATTTGTTCCAAAATTCTACAACTGATCCACATTAGAGATATAGGTCTACAGTTCTGCACATCTGTTCAACGTCCCTTCTTGAAAACGGGGATGACCTGTGCCCTTTTCCAATCCTTTGGAATGCTACGCTCTTCTAGAGACCTACGGTACACCGCTGCAAGAAGGGGGGCAAGTTCCTTCGCGTACTCTGTGTAAAATCGAACTGGTATCCCATCAGATCCAGTGGCCGTTCCTCTTTTGAGCGATTTTAATTGTTTTTCTATCCCTCTGTCATCTATTTCAATATCTAGCATTTTGTCATCTGTGCGACAATCTAGAGAAGGAACTACAGTGCAGTCCTCCTCTAGATGGTCCATAAACCAGTTGGCATAGCAGAATGTCACTTTTGTGCTCATGGCTGTGCTGAGGATTTGTCTGTATATACTCCCTTTAAATGACAAGCAGATGTAGCACTGAAGGAAGGAAGATTGAGCTTAACGTCCGATCGACATCAAAGTCATAAGAGATGGAGAACAAGCTCGGATTGTGTCAAGGATGGGGAAGGAAATAGGCCATTCCCTTTCAAAGGAACCATCCCAGCATTTGCAAGGAGCAATTTAGGAAATCACAGAAAACCTAAATCTGGATGGCCGAATGCGGGTTTGAACTGTCATCCTCCTGAGTGCAAGTCCAGTGTGCTAACAGCTGTACCACTTCCCTCAGTGAGTAGTAGTTGTGAGTTAGGATAAAGTTAGTATTGTGTATAAGGAAAGAGGTGATAGGTTTGGAGTTTGAAAGACATTTGGACAGGTAGTGCTCAGTAGCAGCAAGATAATGGGTGTGAGGGATGTTGGTGTAAAGGGGAGAGAAGACCACTGTCTGGTGGAATGTGCAGGGACTAGATGGAGGCATGGGAAGAGCGTTAACACACGCAGTGTCTGGAGGCTGTGGGGCAGGTGTCTGGGGAAGGGAGGGGGGGGTAACAGGCAGTGGAAAAGGAGAGGAGCAGGGAAAGGGAAAGATGAGCACGTGCGTTGGCAGAGGGTGGCACACAAAGAGGGCAAGAGGGTGTGAATACAGAGGAGGTATTAGGGCAGAGGGAGTGGAAACTGTTTGGTGGTTGGTGTGGGGACAGCTGATTAATGTAGTTTGAGGCTGGGATAATTTCGGGAGCAAAGCATGTGCTGTAAGGAAAACTCCCATCCCTGTAGTTCAGAAAAGATGGTGGTGGAGGGAGGATGCAGATAGCTCAGTTTGTGAAGAAGCCATTGAAATGAAGTATGTTGTGTTCAGATGCACTTAGTGCAACCGGATGGTCTGTTTTGCTCTTGGCCACTGTTTGGCTGTAGCTGTTAATCCTGGTGGACAGCTGGTTGGTAGTCATACCAATATAAAAAGCTGTGCAATGATTGCAGCAGAGCTGGTATGTGACACGGCTGCTTTCACAGGTGCCCCAGCCTCTGACCAGGTAGGCTGAGCCTGTGATAGGAATGGAATAAGAAGTGCTTGATGGGTGGATTGAGCAGGTCTAGCCCCTGGGCCTTCCACAGGTATATGATCCCTGTGGCAAGGGTTTGGGATTGGGAGTGGCATACGGATGGACTAGGATGGTATGTCGTGGATGTTGGGTGGGCGATGGAACAACACTGTAGGAGGGGTGGGAAGGATCTCAGGTAGGATGTACCACGTTTCATGGCACGACAACATGTATCAAAGCCCTGATCAAGGATGTTGTCCTATTATTCCAGTCAGGGTTAGTATTGGGTGACGAAGGAGGCACTCCTTTGTAGTTGGTTCTTGGGGGTGGTGGCAGGATTTGGGGTGTGTGGGAGAAATGGCATGGGAGATCTGTTTGTACACTAGGTCTTCGGGGGGTAGTGCCTGTCCGTGAAGGCCTTGGTGAGACCTTAAGCATACTTCACTGCAGATGTGCCAGGCTGTATGGGAGGGAATTTTTTTGTGTGGAAGGGATGGCAGTTGTCAAAATGCAAGTACTGTTGTTGGTTGATGGGTTTAAGTGGACAGAGGTGTGGATGGAGCCATCAAAGAGGAGGATGTCAATAACTAAGAAGGTGACATGCTGTGTACAGGGGTAGCACGTGAAGCAGATGGGAGAGATGATGCTGAGGTTGCAAAGGAGTAAAGATAGTGTGCCTTGGTTCCAGAGTCCAGATCATGAAGATATCACCAATGAACCTGAACCAAACTAAGGGTTTGGTGTTTTTGGAGGGTAGGAAGGTATCCTCTAGATGGCCCATAAAAAGGTTGCCTCAGGAGAATGTCATTCGGCTGGTCATGGGTGTGCCAAGAATTTGTTTGTATCCTTCCCTCCAAATGCGAAGTAGCTATAAGTTAGAATAAAGTTAGTATGGTATACGTGGAATAGGTTGGTGGGTTTGGAGTCTGATGGACATTGGGAAAGGTAGTGCTTACTGCCCCCCCCCAATGAACCATGGACCTTGCCGTTGGTGGGGAGGCCTGCGTGCCTCAGCGATACAGATGGCCGTACCGTAGATGCAACCACAACGGAGGGGTATCTGTTGATGAGGACAGACAAACATGTGGTTCCTGACGAGGGGCAGCAGCCTTTTCAGTAGTTGCAGGGGCAACAGTCTGGATGATTGACTGATCTGGCCTTGTAACAATAACCAAAACGGCCTTGCTGTGCTGGTACTGCGAACAGCTGAAAGCAAGGGGAAACTACAGCCTTAATTTTTCCCGAGGACATGCAGCTTTACTTTATGGTTAAATGATGATGGCGTCCTCTTGGGTAAAATATTCCGGAGGTAAAATAGTCCCCCATTCGGATCTCCGGGCGGGGACTACTCAAGAGGATGTTGTTATCAGGAGAAAGAAAACTGGCATTCTACGGATCGGAGCGTGGAATGTCAGATCCCTTAATCGAGCAGGCAGGTTAGAAAATTTAAAAAGGGAAATGGATAGGTTAAAGTTAGATATAGTGGGAATTAGTGAAGTTCGGTGGCAGGAGGAACAAGACTTTAGGTCAGGTGAATACAGGGTTGTAAATACAAAACCAAATAGAGGTAATGCAAGAGTAGGTTTAATAATGAATAAAAAAAATAGACGTGCGGGTAAGTTACTACAAACAGTATAGTGAACGCATTATTGTGGCCAAGATAGACACGAAGCCCACGCCTACTACAGTAGTACAAGTTTATATGCCAACTAGCTCTGCAGATGATGAAGAAATTGATGAAATGTATGATGAGATAAAAGAAATTATTCAGATAGTGAAGGGAGACAAAAATTTAATAGTCATGGGTGACTGGAATTCGAGTGTAGGAAAAGGGAGAGAAGGAAACATAGTAGGTGAATATGGATTGGGGCTAAGAAATGAAAGAGGAAGCCGTCTGGTAGAATTTTGCACAGAGCATAACTTAATCATAGCTAACACTTGGTTCAAGAAACATAAAAGAAGGTTGCATACATGGAAGAATCCCGGAGATACTAAAAGGTATCAGATACATTATATAATGGTAAGACAGAGATTTAGGAACCAGGTTTTAAAGTGTAAGACATTTCCAAGGGGCAGATGTGGACTCTGACCACAATCTATTGGTTATGAACTGTAGATTAAAACTGAAGAAACTGCAAAAAGGTGGGAATTTAAGGAGACGGGACCTGGATAAAATGAAAGAACCAGAGGTTGTACAGAGTTTCAGGGAGAGCATAAGGGAACAATTGTCAGGAATAGGGGAAAGAAATACAGTAGAATAGGAATGGGTAGCTTTGAGGGATGAAATAGTGAAGGCAGTGGAGGATCAAATAGGTAAAAAGATGAGGGCTGTTAGAAACCCTTGGGTAACAGAAGAAATATTGAATTTAACTGATGCAAGGAGAAAATATAAAAAAACAGTGAATGAAGCAGGCAAAAAGGAATACAAACATCTCAAAAATGAGATCGACAGGAAGTGCAAAATGGTTAAGCAGGGATGGCTAGAGGACAAATGTAAGGATGTAGAGGCTTATCTCACTAGGGGTAAGATAGATACTGCCTACAGGAAAATTAAAGAGACCTTTGGAGAAAAGAGAACCACTTGTATGAATATCAAGAGCTCAGATGGAAACTCAGTTCTAAGCAAAGAAGGGAAAGCAGAAAGATGGAAGGAGTATATAGAGGGTCTATAAAAGGGCGATGTACTTGAGGACAATATTATAGAAATGGAAGAGAATGTAGATGGAGATGAAATGGGAGATACGATACTGCGTGAAGAGTTTGATACAGCACTGAAAGACCAGAGCCGAAACAAGGCCCCGGGAGTAGACAACATTCCATTAGAACTACTGACGGCCTCGGGAGAGCTAGTCCTGACAAAACTCTACCATCTGGTGAGGAAGATGTATGAGACAGGCGAAATACCCTCCGACTTCAAGAAGAATATAATAATTCCAATCCCAAAGAAAGCAGGTGTTGACAGATGTGAAAATTACCGAACTATCAGTTTAATAAGTCACAGCTGCAAAAAAACTAACGGGAATTCTTTACAGACGAATGGAAAAACTGATAGAAGCCAACCTCGGGGAAGATCAGTTTGGATTCCGTAGAAATATTGGAACACGTGAGGCAATACTGACCTTACGACTTATCTTAGAAGAAAGATTAAGGAAAGGCAAACCTACGTTTCTAGCGTTTGTAGACTTAGAGAAAGCTTTTGACAATGTTGACTGGAATACTCCCTTCCAAATTCTAAAGGTGGCAGGGGTACAATACAGGGAGCGAAAGGCTATTTACAATTTGTACAGAAACCAGATGGCAGTTATAAGAGTTGAGGGGCATGAAAGGGAAGCAGCAGTTGGGAAGGGAGTGAAACAGGGTTGTAGCCTCTCCCCAATGTTATTCAATCTGTATATTGAGCAAGCAGTAAAGGAAACAAAAGAAAAATTTGGAGTAGGTATTAAAATCCATGGAGAAGAAATAAAAACTTTGAGGTTCGCCAATGACATTGTAATTCTATCAGAGACAGCAAAGGACTTGGAAGAGCAGTTGAATGGAATGAACAGTGTCTTGAAAGGAGGATATAAGATTAACATCAACAAAAGCAAAACGAGGATAATGGAATGTAGTCGAATTAATTCGGGTGACGCTGAGGGAATTAGATTAGGAAATGAGACACTTAAAGTAGTAAAGGAGTTTTGCTATTTGGGGAGCAAAGTAACTTATGATGGTCGAAGTAGAGGATATAAAATGTAGACTGGCAATGGGAAGGAAAGCGTTTCTGAAGAAGAGAAATTTGTTAACATCAAGTATAGATTTAAGTGTCAGGAAGTTGTTTCTGAAAGTATTTGTATGGAGTGTAGCCATGTATGGAAGTGAAACATGGACAGTAAATAGTTTGGACAGGAAGAAAATAGAAGCTTTCGAAATGTGGTCCTACAGAAGAATGCTGAAGATTAGATGGGTAGATTACATAACTCATAAGGAGGTACTGAATAGAATTGGGGAGAACAGGAGTTTGTGGCACAACTTGACGAGAAGAAGGGACCGGTTGGTAGAACATATTCTGAGGCATCAAGGGATCACAAATTTAGCATTGGAGGGGAGCATGGAGGGTAAAAATCGTAGAGGGAGACCAAGAGATGAATACATTAAGCAGATTCAGAAGGATGTAGGTTGCAGTAGGTACTGGGAGATGAAGAAACTTGCACAGTATAGGGTAGCATGGAGAGCTGCATCAAACCAGTCTCAGGACTGAAGACCATAACAACAACAACAGTGCTTACTGACAACAAGAGGTATTTTGGTGTATGGGAAGTGGTGTCAGCAGTGACTAGTAGGGTTCCAGGAGATAGAGGGGTGGTAATATCAGGTGGAGAGTTGGTGAAGAAAGTGGTTGGTAACTTTGAAGTTAGAGGCTAGATTACTGGCAGTTGGTTGGAAATGGTGGTCAATGACTGTTGAAATTCTTTCAGTGGAGGCACAACAACCAGCTACAGTGGGGCATCCAGGATTGTTGGCTCTGTGGAGTTTGGGGAATATATAGAAAGTGGGTGTGCAGGGTGTTGTCAGGGTGAGGTGGGAAATGGATTCTGGGGAGAGGCTCTGGGAAGAGCATAAGGCTTTAAGCATGGACTGGTGGTCATGCTGGACTTCTGGAATGGGATCATTCTGTCAGAGTTTATAGATGGAGGAGTCAGATAAATGGAGAAGGCCTTTCACCAGGTAGTCACTGTGTTTCACAACAACAATGGTGGAACCATTGTCTGCAGGTAGGATGATTAGGTCAGGATTTTTTGAGGTTGTGTATGGCTGTTCTCTCTTCTGCTGGAAGTTTGGTGTTCTTATGAAGGGATCTAGGAAAGGATGGTGAGGTCAAGTTGGAGGTAAGGAATTCCTGGAAGGAGGTCAGGTGATGGTTATGTGGGAGGGCGAGAGGATCACGGTTAGATGGTGGTATAAACTGGGAGAGGCAGGGTTAACTGTTGGGATTAGGTTGGCTTTCACTGGAGAGGTTGGTGGCAAGGAAGTGTTTCCATTGCAGGGATCAGGAGCAGGAGAGTAGGTCTTTCACAAGTTCACCATGGTTAAATTTGGGTGCAGGGCTTAAGGTGAGACCTCTGGATACGACTAAAATTTTTGTGATGCTAAGGGCTTTGGTGGAAAGGTAAACAACAGTGTTCTGGGAATGTTTCTGCTCTGAATACAAAAAAAGGAAATAACAAAGGAAATAAAAGATAAAAAATAGGAAACAAAAAAGAAGAGCAAACTTTTTATATGAAACATTTGACAAAGACTGTTTTTCAGCCATGAGCATTGTAATATCTATGATTTTATTGGAGAAAAAAACTTAATTCAAAGTACTGTCTCGACAAACTTAATTTTGACTTAAAATGAGCAGGAAAAGAGCTACATAAAATGAGGAGCTCGGAGCCCTTGAACCACAGAGTATATCTAAGCTTTAAAGACGTTACAGGTATATATTAAGCAGATTCATAAATTCACAATATCTTTTGAAGTGAAGCTTATCAAGTGAAAATGAAAAATATTAGTTTCCACGATTCAAACTGTTCGTAACAATTCCTTGTATAAGTCACAAACACATAAATACAAAAATAAAAATAAATATTCAATGCTACAGCTGTTGATAACACTAATTTTAAAATTCCGTTGACCAAAACAAATTAGACCACAAACAGAAATTCAATTTTAAATCACAATACATTATGTTAAAATTAGATTAACACAATGTACAAAAGATATACACAAGTTGTAATATGTGTTCACTTGATTAAAAATATCTAAACAACAAGGGTTAAATAAATTATAATATTCAGTTCTCACCGTTCGAAAGCTCTGGGAACATGTCCTGCAAATGCTGGTAAGACAGGAATAATTCCCAGTTCTCGCATGCGGTCCAGGATCCTGCGCTGAAGAACTGCTTGCTGATTGTGCCACGTGTCTGACAAAGGACCTGCCCAGCCACGTATGTTCCCCATACGATTCCTACATTGGGATTATATCAGTCCAGTTACATATTCAAATGACTCATATAACTATATGATTGAAATGATGAGTAAAAAAATTAAGGTTACAGACAAGAAGATGGTTTCATGAAGAGACATCAAGAAAGTATTTATTACAGTCAAAAATTCATGATGGAATAATGACAATATTACGAAAAGCATAGACTGCTGCTCACCATATAAAAGACTTTAGCATTCATAATATTGTCAGCATTTATTAAAAGATTAATAGCAGAGAGAAAGTATGACATATGAAGAAACTGGTATATTTGTTGGAAAATGAAAAGTTACTTTAAAACTAACATCAATTTCCTTGTGCACAATCAGTGTATATCTGGAAACAACTTAATTCAAGCTATAATAATAACGTGCATTTAACTAGCTTTCTTTCCTATTTGTATGCACTGAGACGGAACAGGCAAAAAGTGAAGGGGAGGAGAGAAAGCAGGGGCAGCTAAAACAGACTCGAGACCAACAGATTCAATTTCTTTGCACGTGATTAATTGTGCTCCAACTGTTACTATTAAAATGTAATGCTATATATGAAGTTCAAAGCAGTCATTGACCCAATCCGAAGCTGCCCTGCCACACATTACTACATACTATTAGTGTGCATCTAACAGAATGAATCACAACATATATTATACTTGACTCATGACAAAATAAATGACATTTAACAATTGCAGTACATCACTGTCCTTGATGTACGATGTGAAGTTGATGACGCATACTACAGATGATTAAAAATGTGAAAAACAAACACTTAAAAGTATAGGAAATCACCAGCAATGAAGTTCACTGTGAAAACTCTATATCAAATTTAACTATCTGAGGTCACTCAAGTTTACAAAGGCACTCAAGATTTTGAGTAATATTCCCCCGAAAACACGTATTACAACTTGTACTAATATATGTAATTTATGTGCAACTGTGTGTGTATTTACAAAGCTACAACATCTCTGATGGCTTGCATATCCAAACAGCCACCCACTGCATCAATGAAAAAGTTGTGAAACTTCATATACTATCCTACAGACTGTCTGATACAAGAAAAATAGCTCGTAATGTCCCACTAAATACAACCAAAAAGTGAAAAACAAGAAATTAAAACTGAAAACTTCAGTATTATCATATCACATTACACTGGCACTGTGAGAAAGGTTTGATGACAATCTGCGTACACAGCCTATGGAGGATGATTTAGCCTAAGAGTATTGAATAGTCCATCTACTTATCACTCAAACTTAACAGGCTCTACAACAGGTCAGAAAAGGGAACAGACAGAGAAAAGCCAACCGCTAACACCGCTCCAGCTCTGCAGTAGAATGTTCATGTCTTGGATATGTGTGGAAGTTTGGAGACATAGGGTAGAGCTTTATGCCTCAATAGTTTTAAGGATTGTATTGCCTGAGTGCCCAGCCACTAATAAAATGTTATTTCATTGGGGTGAATGCTATGAGTGGCAGTGCCATCTCCGTAAGTGATGGTTACCACACCTCATCTCACAACCAATTTGCCAGCAGCTGCACCTCCAGTGCACATTTCAAATGGGGCTATAATACAATTCCTTTACTTGCCCATAGTGACACACTGGGCATGGTATTCTTTGCAATTTTATCACACAGCTCCCCCTCCCCTCCCCCCCCCCCCCCCTTCCGTGCCATTTCTCAGCTGTGGAGGCTTTACCAAACACAATTTGCAGAAGAGTTTCACCAACAGATGCTCGGGATTAATGCTGTTGGACACCTTATAGAAAGAAAAAGCGTCATGTCTCCAAAGATATGCCCTCCTGTCCTCATAGATACTGATTAGTGAGAGGTGGTCAATGGTCTACGTTCCAGTGGTCACTTTCCAGCCTGGGTACACTTAATGGATCAAGCAGTGCCAAAAAGAGAAAGTTGCAGAGGTGTCTGGTCAGCAAACTTAACTGGACACCACAAAGCAAATGTTTTTTCAGTAATCTCACAATGTGGATGAATATGACCCAATCAGCTGCTAACACTCCATCATCAGGCCACCTAATAAGACTGCATGAGCCCTTGTGGAGTGATGAGTGTCACTCTGCTATGTTTAAAATGCAGGGAGTATAAGCAGACACGGAAAAAAATTCCCAGATTTCCCAGTTAAAAATACACTTTCTCCCGGGTGAAAACATACTTTTTCCCTGTTAACTGACAGTATATTTTCTCTCGGAACTGTATAACTTATCAGTCCTTTGAATGGTTATACACAGGCATAGAATTTCCTGGTGCTTTAGAAAACGAAACACAGGGAAAACAACACGTTTTGGAAAGATCTTTGATGAGCAGCAACATATACTCTGCATATTTTCGTATTACGAAAGTATAAATTCGAATTCCACCAAACACTGCATGTTACTTTCCGAAGCACTGAAATCGAGATTGCGCTGCGCTTTTGTAAGTCAGGCATAGCTCATGTCATGTGATTTCGCCAGCCGATGACAACGGGTATTCAGAGCTGAGGACACGTGATGTAGTCAGCCAATAGCAACATCACTGTTAAGAAGCACGAACACACAAACAGAAAGTGCTAATGGTTTTGTGGCGACGTCATTTATCCACAGCGCCAAAAACAGTTGGTGAAAGCTGCAGCTGATAGATATTTATCTTTGCCGTAGTCGGCTTGGTTACAAGTTGTTTATTCTTGTTAGCTTTTGATCTGTGCTTGGAAAATAAAATGTTTTCTCATTTCATGAAAAAGCTGTTACTTCATAAAATATAAAGGTTCCCATAGCGGTGACCCCGAAAAATTGTAGCAGAAGCATAAAGAAAATATATATACCAACGAGAATAATGAATTCAGAGACAAAAGCATGGGGCAGTGGAATCAAGATTGAAGACTACAGTCTGTTCGACCAAGGATCGCGGTGCACGCCCTTTGATTCGCCACAAAACAGAACGACAGATTTTAACGCAAAAGATGGGAGTACCTACACGCGATGCGGAAATGTTAAGCTTTCCGTGTTCTGGCCGACGCGCCCCCAGCTTTGGTTTATGCAGGCTGAATGCATATTTCGGCAGCGTGGGGTGTCCAACAACATTGACAAATTTAATATAGTGGTTTCACATCTAAATTTAGAAGTGATAGAGCAAGTAGAAGAAACCTTGTCGCAACAAAATTACTTTGTGCTAAAGGAAGCTCTCATACAGCATTATACGTTGTCATCAGATTTGCGACTACAAAAAATTTTCGCATACGAAGATTTGGGCAACAAGACTCCGTCACAAGTACTCAAAGCCTTACGTACATTAGCCGGCCCGGAACTCCTACCTGAAGAGTCTTTACGTCTAATATGGCTTCATAAACTTCCTGCCAACATCCGAGCCGTCATTGCAGCAGAAACAGACTTACCATTGCAAGTCTTAGCAAAAAAGGCAGACCATCGCAAACACCTTAACCGAAGTTTCTGCGTGTTCCGAATTCAACTACAGCCAGGATAGAGGCCCAAGAACGTGTAGTGTGATGGAATCTGACGTCAATGAGCCAGGAACATGCAATAATACTTCCCAACAGCAGTGCTCATCGACCGAACCCACCATACAGCAACTGGCAGCACAAGTGGCAAAACTCAACGTGCAAGTAACTTCACATCACCAACAGCTACGAAGTCGCAGTTGGAAAAGATGAAGAAATGCTATCCAACAGGATTTGACAGATCAATGGTGCTGGTACCACAGACGCTTCGGTAACACTGCCCGTCAATGTATTCAACCCTGCAGCTACCCAGACGTAAAAGGCGGGCGTTAAAGGGCGCTAGCGTTTGTCAACAACAACATAGGCGCCCGAGTCATAGCGTGATTCAAAGAGGTGAAAACGCCACGGTATCTGCAGTCAACCAGTCACACCGATTGTTCGTGTTGGACCTCTCTTCAGGTGAGAAGTTTCTGATTGACACAGGTTCAGAAGTCAGTGTTTATCCAAGAAAGAGAGGTGATATACTCACGACAACAACGCAACATGTGCTGACTGCGGCAAACAATTCCAGAATATCTACCTATGGTGAGAAACAGTTGGCATTACATCTGAATTCCAACTTCCATCCAAAATGGACTTTTGTGGTTGCTGATGTGCCGAGTCCTATAATTGGAGCGGACTTTTTACGGAACTACCGACTTATGCCCGACCTGGTTAACCTTCGTTTGGTGACAGTTCCCACAGAAGGGATATTGCCTACTGCGTCTTCCGCATCGGTTCAAGTGCAGTGCGATGTGCCCGTGTCTTTCCACACGAAGATTTCCGGCTCCTCTACCGCGTCATTCGCGTTGGGATATTGTGATAAGATTTCGTACCCGCAACTAAGCGGGGCACACACGTGCCGATAGTCGTAACGATTCGTATACTGTAGGCAATATCAGAGCACTGTCGGAGGAATCACTTTTTCGTAAACTGCTTCACGACTTTCCAGCACTTACCGAACCCATCAATGCAACCAGGAAATGCAGACACAATACTCAACACCACATCAGCACGACACAAGGTCAACCCGTTGCCTTCCGCCCACGGCGTCTGCCTCCAGAGAAGCTGCTCGCGGTGCGAGCTGAGTTCGACAGACTTCTAAAAACAGGTATTGTAAGTAGGTCTGATAGTTCATGGGCATCTCCAATTCACATGGTCCATAAAAAAGACAATTCATGGAGAGTATGTGGAGACTACAGGGTGCTCAATGCCCGCACAATTCCCGACCGCTACCCAGTACCCAATGTGACTGATTTTAACAGTACGATTAGCAATGCCAAAATATTTAGTGTGATTGATTGCGCCAAACCATTTTCCCAGATTCCCATGGCTCCATCTGACATTAAAAAAGCAGCAGTTATCACACCATTCGGTTTGTTTGAGTACAATTTTATGCCATTTGGCCTCAGAAACGCTGTCCAAACATGGCAAAGATTCATGCATGAGGTGCTTCAAGAATTACCATTCGTATTTTGTTATATGGACGACATTTTAGTATTCTCTGGTTCTGTATATCAGCATGTCAAACATCTGCAGCAGCTTTTCCGCCGTCTGACAGAGTATGGCATAATTATTAACGAAACAAAGTGCACGTTTGGAAAACGCGAGGTTAAGTTCCTGGGATATTTGGTTTCAGCAGCAGGCCTGTCACCTTTGCCTGAGCGGGTTGAAGCAGTACAACAGATGCCCCTTCCCACAACTTACAAAGGACTTCACAGATTTTTAGGCATGCCCAACTATTACAGACGTCACTTACCTAAATTAGCTGCCGCCCAAGAGTCACTCACAACGTTACTTGCAGGTAAAAATACAACAGGAAATCGTAAAATTCCATGGAGTCCAGATGCTGAAGCAACTTTCCATGACTTAAAGAAATGTCTTTCTCGGGCAACACTACTGGGACATCCAAGATTGAGTGCTCCTTTAGCGCTCATGGTTGATGCGAGCCAAGCAGCAGTGGGTGCAGCGCTACAGCAAGAAGTTGATGGCAGACGGCAGCCGCTCGCATTTTTCTCTAAAAACCTGACTCGACAGCAGCAAAAATAGAGTGCTATTGACCGTGAGTTGCTTGCTATTTACTTAGCCATAAAGCATTTTCGCACGTCTGTCGAAGGGAGGCACTTTGCAATTTTTACCGATCACAAGCCGTTAGTAGCTATATTTCAACGAGGCACAGAGCTCAAGTCACCACGTCAGTGCAGGCAAGTCGAGTACATTGCACAGTTCACAGCTGACGTGCGTCACATTTCAGGAAAAGACAACCTGGTCGCAGATTGCCTGTCTAGGAATTGTGCCAGTTTAAATTCAATTCGTTGGACCGAGTCAGAGTCTAAACAATGAGAAGATCCTTTCTTGTGCCGTCTAATAGAGGAACAGAGAACTGCGTTGCAGCTCAGAAGTGTGTCTGTCACGAATGTTCAAGACGGAATTTGGTGTGATGTAGCAAAAGGAAAGGAGCGACCTTACATACCAGAACAATATCATCGCGAGATTTATAGTGCGCTACATAACCTATCACATCCAGGAGTACGAGCTACAGCCAAGTTAGTTTCCTCCAAAGCAGTGTGGCCTGGAATACAAAAAGATTGTCGTGCATGGGCCCGTGCATGCCTAACGTGTCAGCATAATAAAATCAGCAGACAGTGTCAGCGTAATAAAATCAGCAGACATGTCTTTGTACCTATTGCTGACTTCCCGACGCCATCTGCAAGATTTTCACATATACATGTGGACATTGTGGACCCGCTATCATGCTCTTCAGAACAACGCTATTTGCTCACAATCATTGATCTTTTTACCAGGTGGCCAGAAGTAGTTGTAATAGAAGACATTTCTGCGGAGTCAGTTGCAAAAGCACTGTTGCATTCATGGTTCTCCAGGTTTGGCGTTCCGCAAAACATAACAACAGATCGCGGAAGGCTTTTCAATGAACTTTTACTACTGTGCGGGTGCAACCACCTACGCACCACAAGCTATCACCCATCTAGTAATGGAATGGTGGAACGACTACACCGCACGCTCAAAGCTGCATTAATGTGTAGTTCCACTTCATGGCCTGGAACACTACCGCTGGTCCTACTCGGATTGAGAACGGCCGTGAAGGAGGACTTACAATGCTCTTCCGCAGAATTGGTTTATGGCGAGCCATTGAGGGTTCCTGGAGAATTTATCGTTCCAGCATCTACACAGCCGTTCGCCCCTGAGCTATGCATGCAATTCGCGAGACATCTCAGCGTTAGAATGAGAAACATCAAACCCACTAACCCTGTCAGACATGGAGACTGGAGAGTGTTTGTACATAAAGACCTGCAAGCAATGTCCCACGTGTGGCTTAGGGATGATACAGTGCGCCCGCCGCGTAATCACAAGAGGAAGCCACAGCTTCAAAATCGGTAAGGATGGTAAAGAAGAGACAGTCTCAAATGAGCGGCTGAAACCTGCTTACACCGAAGAGGGTACACTCCTTCCTCGGTCTGCAAAATCACCCTCAAACGTGGAGGCCAAAGAAACAGCAGATAGTCTCGCCGAGCCCTCAGTTTCAGAAGAGGACAACGAAGCAGCAAGTGCAGAAGAGGAGCAGCCATTGCCTGCACCAGATGTTTTCACGAGAGCTGGTAGAAAAATCAAGTGCAAGTTTCCCCACATACCTGTTGCACCCGGTTTCAAAAGGAGGGGGGCTGATGTGGCGACGTCATTTATCCACTGCGCCAAAAACAGTGGCTGAAAGCTGCAGCTGATAGATATTTATCTTTGCCGTAGTCGGCTTGGTTACAAGTTGTTTATTCTTGTTAGTTTTTGATCTGTGCTTGCAAAATAAAATGTTTTCTCATCTCATGAAAAAGCTGTTACTTCATCAAATATAAAGGCTCCCATAGTTTAAATTAAAATACATAGTGTTGCTACACGAAAAGCAAAGCTTTCACATATAATTTTGGTCTATAAAATTAATACGCTGCAAGAGAAGCTAAGCTTTCACATATAATGTTGGTCTTTTATGCACGTATTACAATGTAAGATGTATCACACAAATGTGCCATTAAAATTTTTAATAACGACATAAATGTCTGATCTTCTGGGCTCAAAATTCATCTAAATGGCTCATCATCAAAGAGTTGATTTTTAAATGAGTCAAATGCTCTGTGATTTAAGAAATTCAAACACTCTGTGATTTAAGAAATTCATTGTACATTCTCGCAACCACTCGGAATATTTTCCCGCGACCTATTAGAAATAGGTTCATTTCTGCAGGCATCACCGCACTTGCACAGTTACAATGTCATAGGGAGCCAGTATGTTCGTACATGTAAAACATTAAAAGATCTTACATTATGTCATAAAAGAAACAAGACATCAGAGGATACTCCAACAGCATCGGAATTTCGTGACCCATACTAAAATGTGCACATTTAAAGTGCACATTCGTATGTCCAGATTTCCAGTGAAGTAGGCCACGACCTGATATTAAGCTTTTCAGTGTAGTTTTCGGGATGTAAATTTTCTTGTAGTACCAGTACTATGTTATCTCATGTTTGGTTCTTTATTATGGCATAATGCCATATGTGCTAGAAGTTGAAAACATGCACTTGAAATGCAGCGAACAATGTGCTGAATTAAACACATCGTTTCAAATACATTATCTGTCTCAGTGGAAAAGAATTATAGTAGAAAATTTCTTTAGCAAACCGACAAAAATAACTTCATTGTTCTGGAAGGCAACTTATGCTTGACTGTCACAAAGGTGGAAATAAAATAAAATCTGCAACTAACAACACATTTTAGCCTTCCGTAATTATGTAGATGTATTTTAATTTACTTGACAGAACTCTGCCACAGAAATCTGTTTTGTTTTCATTTGACGTGAGAGCAGTAAAAGAAGAGGAAACAGCAAAATCACAAATTGTAAACACGGGTCACGTGGAGACTACTCACATCCCCACTATAACTCAGACTGCTCTGCGCATCAGCCCCAGATTTATGATACTTCCGAACCGGGCCAATACCCCGCCACTCCCTTGAGCGTTTGAGAGAGGACATCAAAAATTAGAAAAAAATCGAATTTACAAAAATATATTCATTTTGTAGTGCACGTCTTTCTGAAAAGTATAACGCATAAACATATGTGTTTGAGGAAATGTAAGACAAGTTATTTGGTTGTAAGTGTGCCAAAGTGCAGTGCCACACTTCTTCACACAGCATTCTCCTATCGCACGTCACTGTATTTCACTCTGTGAAATTGAAACGTGTATATTTTGTAATGGATGCCATCAAACCATATTTAGGACAGCGGAAATTAGTTGTTGTTTTCCCCCTAACAACTTGCTGCTTTGTGTGACATAAAATTAAACATAGGATTCATAAAACCAGTAAAGACACGAGACAAACAAGACAATGCACATTTCTTCAATCCTTAGCCCCTATAATTTTTTTTCTCTAATCTTGCTACAGTTTTACATGGCGTGCTTTCCTTTCTGTGGAAGAATCTGTTACCTCATCAAAGTTCGTCAAACATTTTGCTACATGAAAAATCAAAATGTCATTGTCTAACACTGAAAAAGCTGTTAATGCAAATAGGACCGACTGGTGTGGTTTCTCAATCTGATTATGTCTATTT
Source organism: Schistocerca cancellata (assembly GCF_023864275.1). Lineage (NCBI taxonomy): Eukaryota > Metazoa > Arthropoda > Insecta > Orthoptera > Acrididae > Schistocerca > Schistocerca cancellata. Next base: position 677,215,380 of record NC_064631.1, read on the forward strand.
TGTCACTCTCTGCTAGATAAAACAAAATAGGCCTTTCTAATACTGCAACAATTATAACACACAGCAAATTAACAAGACTGTTTTGGCACAAATGGTCATTTTTTAACGACAGAATATAATTCACAAAGTACCAATACCAAATACCTATTAGGGCTACTACAAGGAAAAAGCTTTACTTTGGGAAATAGTTTCACACTTCATTCATACGCTCTAGTATCTAAAGCATGAGATTGAAAAGTAGTAGTACAAAATTTTTATACAAACTTGGAATAGTCATATTGTTCCATAATTTGTGTGATGTCCCCGTTTCTTCTTCCTCGTTCTAACAAAGAGTCTTGTTATCACTAATTCTGTAACTATTCCTGTCAATGTCAAAGCTTATTTGCCAGTTGACTTACCTAACTCTGCCAGAATCACCAGTTTAGTTATCCCGCGATTATTCTCTGCTTAGGCATTGTTACGTGTTCGTACGAGTTTTCCGTGCTACTTCCAGAATAGAACTTAAGGCGGCTGCTAGCTGGGGACTGTACAACTGGCCCTTACTAGTATAGTGATCTGGCCAAAAATTTTCTGTCAAAATTTCATTTTCTTGGATACACCGAGAAGGTAACACGTAATCGCCGCAGCAGTGGCCGAGTGGTTCTAGGCACTTTAGTCTGGAACTGCACGACCGCTGCGGTCACAGGTTTGAATCCTGCCTCGGGCATGGACGTGTCTGATGTTCTTAGGTTAGTTAGGTTTTAGTAGTTCTTAGTTCTAGGGGACTGATGACCTCAGATGTTAAGTCCCATAGTGCTCAGAGCCATTTTTTTACTTAATCTTTCTTACCTGTTATTCGTTTATTTCCACTCCAGTAGTCTGAATCTATGGATTTCACTAGTAATTATAACAATGCTCATCATTCGCAAACCCAATCAACCACACAATCAGACAGCGGTTGGCATTCATCTGCTCGGCCTTACTCCGCTCAGCCTGTATAGGCCCTTTTGTCTGTAGGAAAGTTTGTCTCTACATGCGACGAGGATTCCCCTGACAGACACATCATGTACACTATGCACGCACCCACAAATCAACTTACGATTCATTCAGAAATCAACTTAGAATGTTTTCAAAAATGTTCAAAAAGGAACAGGGATGCGTTTCCAAGCCATATGAATAATCGATAGACTAGGTGCTTTATGAAACAAGGTTTTTTCTCCCTAAAGAATATGAATTTGCCCCCCCCCCCTCTAGGTCTGGGCCTGCTGCGCATGCATGATTGGTTGTTTTGGGGAAGGAAACCAGACAGCGAGGTCATCGGTCTCATCGGATTAGGGAAGGACGGGGAAGGGAGTCCGCCGTGCCCTTTGAAAGGAACTATCCCGGCATTTGCCTGGAGCGATTTAGGGAAATCACGGAAAACCTAAATCAGGATGGCCGGATGCGGGATTGAACCGTCGTCCTCCCAAATGCGCATGCATGAATCTGGCAGCTTGGATGCTCCAGTAAAATTTTTCCCGGTACCATCTAGCTGCTTGCTGCGACTGCTTACACAGCCAACAGCCACATTTCCGAAGCCAGAAGCAGGAGAAGCTACTACTCAACTGCACATGTGCATGGTCCCGCTCGTAACTGCTAAAACGAATCTAATGTAAACAGTTGTGACGTCACGCTCATCAGAGCAATCTGTTGTTACAAACCATTGCACACTCTTTCTAAAGCCTTTGACATATTTTGCTGTTGGCAGACGCTTGTATGAGCACTGTGTTTTGTTGTATAGGGCGCATTTCCTTTGCAGTTTAAGTTTTATTTTCATTTTTCTCTTGTTCACGTTTTATTGCTGCAGTATTACTCCGCAGTAATGGGATACAGTAATATCCTTTGTTAGAGTATCGGTTATTACCAGTCAAAATTACAAACATTTAACTGAAAACAAAAACAATGAAAAATTCCCAGAATTCTAAAACATTCCCGGGTTTTTCCCAGTTTTCTCCCGGATGAAAAAATTCGCGGGTTTTTTCCTGGATCTCCTGGTTGTCCCGGGTCGTATACACCCTGCAAATGCCAACCAACTACAAATAACTTTATAGCCTTTTGGGTAGCAAGGGCAAAAGTCAGACTTATTATTTAGTAGAGCATGTGAGAGTTTCTGGATTAATGTACGTCTACTTTTCTATCCTGTGTGGCATGAGTAAAACTTTCATTGCTTGCTCCTAAACGAATAAAGGTTCCTATAAGTCTGCAATAGACTGAGTTCATTAAGTGAAACAAGCAATAATAAATCTGGGACGTAGTGAAGTTGGCATATCAATACAACAGTTCCAAATCAGTAACCACTTGAAACCGGAAACAAACTAAGTCAACTTGGCTGTGCAGTGGCACAATACAAACAGCTGAAAAGTTGAGCAAGGAATGAGCTGCCACTGCGAGCCCAGACCACATGCTCAGAGGTAAACAAGTCACCACCGAGCGGCACCATGTGATGCGCATTCCTCGGCAGTAGCTGCCCTTACAACAGTGGCCTACAGCTGCCTCTTGCAGCCTCAATACCTCTGACATGTCCATGTCTGCCTAAGCGGGAACCTGAATCATTGTTGGATACAAAATCTACCACTACATCTATTATCATTGTTGGATACAATATCTACCACTACATCTATTAAAGTATGTGAAATTATTAAAATCATTTGTATTGAAAGGAAAATTCTCTTGAAAAAACTATAAAAAATAAAGAAAGAATGGTCGGTCAGTAATTAACTTTAGGGGAAAAGTTCTTAATACTGCTGATAAGACACATAAAAGCACTAAAAAGTATCCTAGTTTTCAGGGTTGTTAGTCCTTTCCTCAGCAAGGATATTCGGATAGACTGGTTAACATTAGGAACTAGGGTCAAATCACTTAAGAACTCAGGATGAGAGGGACCCACCCATTGTGAGGATAAGATGAGACAGAGATGGATTAAAAGGAAGAGAAATAAGGAGAGACACAAATAGTGAAATTAGGAAAAGGCAACGGGAAAATCCAGGGTGGGAGGGAGAGAGGGCAAAACACACACACACACACACACACACACACACACACACACACACACACACACACACACAGAGAGAGAGAGAGAGAGAGAGAGAGAGAGAGAGAGAGAGAGAGAGAGAGAGGGAGAGAGAGATGAGGGTGGCAAGGGAAGGAGGGGTAGGAGAGAATGAAGATGAAAAAATAAAAAAATACTAAATCAAACAATGACATAAATGATAAAACAATAGTATGAAAAATGAGAAGAATTGTATGTTAACAGAGGTTAAGTCAGCAAGACATCAGGATACGGGGTATGTTGGAGGGCGAATTTCCAACTCCAAACTTCAGGGAAACTAGTATCAGGTGGGAAGCAAAACAGCCCATGCGGTATAGTAAGCACTCACATTCCTTGAGTCAAGCTGTACAGCACATTCAGCAATTGGGTACTGGGCACCCCTAAGGTGGACAGTTCCTCTATGTCCATTCAAGTGCTCAGCCAGTTTTTTTGAGTCATCAGTCTTCTGACTGGTTTGATTCGGCACACCATGAATTCCTCTCCTGTGCCAACCTCATTTCAGAGTAGCACTTGCAACGTATGTCCTCAATTATTTGCTTGATTTATTCCAATCTCTGTCTTCCACTACAGTTTTTGCCCTCTTCAGCTACCTCTAGTACCATGGAAGTCATTCCCTGATGTCTTAACAGATGTCCTATCAAATAGTCCCTTCTCCTTGTCAGTGTTTTCCACATATTCCTTTCGTCTCCAATTCTGCAGAGAACCTCCTGATTCCATACCTGATTAGTCCACCTAATTTTCAACATTCGTCTGTGACGCTACATCTCAAATGCTTCGATTCTCTTCCGTTCTGGTTTTCCCACAGTCCATATTTCACTACCATACAATGCTGTGCTCCAAACATACAATCTCAGACATTTCTTCACAAATTAGAACCCAAGTTTGACACCAGTAGACTTCTCTTACTTTTCTTGGCCGGAAAGCTCTTTCTGCCAGTGCTAGTCCACTTTTTAGGTCCATCTTCCTCCATCCATCATTTGTTATTTTGCTGCCCAGGTAGTAGGATTCCTTAATTTTATCTACTTCGTGCCCACCAATCCTGGTGTTAAGTTTCTCGGTGTTCTCATTTCTGCTACTTCTCATTACTTCTGTCTTTCTTCGATTTACTCTCAATCCATATTCTGTACTCATTAGACTGTTCATTTCATTCATGTAATTCTTCTTCACTTTCACTGAGGATAGCAATGCAATCAGCGAGTCATATCACTGATATCTTTTCAACCTTGAGGGCGAAAGACTACATCCCCTTCTTACACCTTTTTTAATCTGAGCACTTCATTCTTGGTCGTTCACTCTTGTTATTCTGTCTTAGCCCTTGTACATATTGTTTATTACTCGTCTCTTCCTACAGCTTACGCTTATTTTTCTCAGAGTTCCAAACATCTTGCACCAATTTACATTGTCAAACACTTTTTCCAGGTTGAAAAATTCTAAGAACATGTCTTGATTTTTCTTTAATCTTGCCCCCATTATCAATTGCAACATCAAAATTGTGTCTTTGGGGCCTTTACCTTACCTAAAATCACACTAATCATCAAGTAACACATCCTCACTTTTCTTTTTCCATACTTCTGTATATCAGCAACATGGATGCATGAGCTGTTAAGCTGGGTGCGCTGTTAAGCTGATAGTGCAATAATTCTGACACTTGTCAGCTCTTGCAGTCTTCGGAACTGTGTGGATGATACTTTTCCGAAAGTCAGATGGTATGTCGCCAGACTCATACACTCTACACATCAATGTGAATAGTTGTTTTGTTGCAACTTCCCCCTATGATTTTATAAATTCTAATAGAATGTTACCTATTCCAACAACCATTCCTTTTTCAATTTCTCCAAATTTTTCATCCAGCCATTTCGTCTAAGCTTCTGTGCACTTCCTATTTATTTCATTCCTCAGCGACTTGTATTTCTGTATTCCTGAATTTCCCTTAAGGTTTTTGTACTTATTTCTTTCATCGATCAACTGAAATATTTCTTCTGTTACCCACGGTTTCTTCGCAGTTACCTTCTTTGTACCTATGTTTTTCTTTTCCACTTCTGTGATTACCCTTTTTAGAAATGTCCATTTCTCTTCAACTGTGCTGCCTACTGAGCTATTCTTTATTGCTGTATCTACAGCATTAGAGAACTTAAAGCATATCTCATCATTCTTTAGTGCTTCTATATCCCATTTCCTTGCAAACTGATTCTTCCTGACTAATATCTTAAACTTCAGCCTACTCTTCATCACTACTACACTGTGATCTGAGTCGATGTCTGCTCCTGGGTCGCTTTACAATCCAGTATCTGATTTCAAAATCTGTCAGACCATGGTGTAACCTAACTGAATTCGCGCACCACCCAGCCTTTTCCAAGTATACCTCCTCCTCTAGTGATTCTATTACTAGCTGAAACTAGAACTCAATTAGTCTCTATCTTCTCTCATCCCTTGTCCCAAGCCCATATTCTCCTGTAACTTTTCCTTCTACTTCTTGCCCTACAACCGCATTCCAGTCCCTCATGATTATTAGATTTTCATCACCCATTATGCTCTGCATTATCCTTTCAATATCCCCATACACTTTCTCTATCTCTTCATCTTCAGCTTGTGATGCCGGTATGTATACCTGAACTTTCGTTGTCGGTGTTGGTTTGCTGTCGATTCTGATAAGATCAACCCTGTCACTGAACTGTTCACTGTAAACACTCTCTGCCCTACCTTCCTATTCATAACAAATCCTATAACCATTATACCATTTTCTGCTGCTGATGGTTTTACCCTATAATCATCTGACCATAAATCCTTATCTTCTCTCCATTTCACTTCACAGACCCTTTTATATCTAGGTTGAGCCTATCTTTCCTACCACATTCAAGCTTCTGGCACTCCACACCCCAACTAGTAGAATGTTATCCTTTCGTTGGTTATTCAATCTTTTTCTCATGGTCACCTTCCCCTTGGCAGTCCCCTCCCTGAGATCTGAATGGGAAACTATTCTGGAATCTTTTGCCAATGGAGAGATCATCATGACACTTTTTCAATTACAGGCCACATATCCTGTAGATACACACTTTGTGTCTTTAATGCAGTGATTTCCATTGCCTTCTGCAACCTCATGCCGTTGATCACTATTGATTCTTCCACCTTTAGGGGCAGTTTCCCTCCCCAAGGACAAGAGGGTGCCCTGAATCTCTGTCCGTTCCTCCGCCCTCTTTGAAAAGGCCATCGGCAGAATTAGGGTAACTTCTTACGCCAGAAGTCTTCGGCTGCCGATGTTGATTATTAATGAGAATTTAAGCAGTGGCAGGTTTAGAGCTCAGGACCGAGGATGTTTTGATTACTAATCAAGGATGCTACCCCTAGACCAGGGATGCAAATGTGACCCTAGACAAAGCACCCGGTAGTGGCCAGGTACATTACATCACACCACCTTACTACACAAACACAGGAAATCATAGTTGCTTTTGTCAATTACATCTGGCAGACAGGTCAAAACCCTCCTGGATGGAGGAAATTTTAATTCCCACCCTTAAATCTACAAGGACCTTACAGCTGTAAGCAGTTATCATAGCATCATTTTAGCCAAGCTGTGTGCAAATGACCTTAGAGGTCATTATGTACTGCTGACTATTAAGGCAACATCTACTAGGTGCATTCTTTGAGATAAGGGTGCTTATAATCTCCTCAGATATTCCCACCAATAGGACTCCTGAGGAGGACTCCTTTCTCTTTGCAGTCCCTGCTGCATAACATTTTTTATATATCAGTTTTGGCCATGTTGATCAGTCTGAGAAAGGGGGGGAGGGGTTGATCACTCCAATAGTAAGCTTTAAATTCAACTTTGTTTGGAATACACATTAACATTGTATCATCCACAGTGCAAAGTCCCATCAAATGCTCACTATTTGTGAAGAATTTTGTCAATTTCTACTCCTCCAGACAATAATTTGTCAGCTTCGGTTGACAATTAACAAGTTGATGAAATAGATCAACAGTTGTGGTTTCAAACAACTGCTACAGCAACAACAAACACAGTTTATGGAATGTAGTACTTCATAGAGAAATATGTAAGATACAATGAAGTACAGGCTGTGTGAAGCACTGACACACTGAATGGACAATAGTTATACAGGTTACAGAACAAGCCGAGCACTCATTTGGTATCGTTTAAATCATATTGTTTCTTTGGCAGTGCACCAGAGCACCCCAGGGTGCTTACCCAGGTGGCCTCTGTAAGCGGGCCTGTGAACTGTATGGCTGTGCGATCTCTGAAATTACATACGTCATGAGTGAAGGTACATCAACAACCTCCTGAGAATGTATTGACTTTCGCCATTCTTTTGTTGTTTTCAATCACCCTGAGCTATGAGTAAAGGCCACAGCTCTAAATTTTGAAAATTCATTGAGGAACCTGGGTCTAGCTTTCGATAAAACATTTACATGGTTATATGGCTACCGCACCTGAGATATTTCAAAGCAAATGGAAACACAGAGCATTCAACATTGCAAGACACCCACATTCATAAGATGAGTGGGCAGACCAAGTATGTCTACTGCAATTCTACAAGGCTTGTGTACAATCCATTGTGGTTTATGGATGCACAGTGAACATCAAGCCCAGCAATTTTAACTCAGTACTATCAAATCTATTAACCGTAAGAGACTCTTGATGAAAACAGAAGCTTTTAGGACTAGAATTATTCCCAGCCTTTCTGTTGAGGCCGGTGGGCCTCTATTTACGGCCAGGTTGTATGTCACCATCTATTCCTACATCTAAATGGCTACTCTGCAAATCACATTTACGTGCCTGGTAGAGGGTTCATCAAACCACATCCACAATAATTTTGTATTATTCCACTCTTGAACAACACGTGGAAAAAATGAACACCTATACCTTTCCGTGCAAGCTCTGATTTTCCTCATTTTATTATGATGATCATTTCTCCCTGAGTAGGTCGGCTTCAACAAAATATTTTCGCATTCAGAAGAGAAAGTTGGTGACTGAAATTTCATGAGAAGATACTGCCATAACAAAAAACACATTTGTTTTAATGGTGTCCATCCCAAATCTTGTATCATGTCATTGACACTCTCTCCCCTAGTTCATGACAACACAAAATGCGCTGCTCTTCTTTGAACTTTCTCAACGTACTCTGTTAATCCTATCTGGTAAGGATCCCAGAGCACGCAGCAGTACTCCACAAGAGGATGGACAAGCACAGTGTAGGCAGTCTCTTTAGTGGACCTGTTTCATTTTTTAACTGTTCTGCCAATAAATCGCAGTCTTTGGTTCACATCCCCCACAACATTTTCTGTGTTCTTTCCAATTTAAGTTTCTTGTAATTGTGATTCCTAGGTATTCAGTTGAATTTACAATCTTTAGATTGATAGATTGATTAATCACGTAACTGATTCCTTTTAGCATTCATTCATGTGGATGACATTACACTTTTCTTTATATAGGGTCAATGCCAATTTTTGCACCATATAAATATCTTTTTAAACCATTCTGCAATTTCTTTTGATCTTCTGATAACTTACTAGACAATAAACAACATCATCACGTGCAAACAACCTAAGAGGACTGCTCAGATTGTCTCCTAATTTGTAGGGTTAGCTCACTACCGGGTTGGACACTACTACTGTTTTGTCAGGATGCAGACCAAGGACCTGTGTGGCATCGCAATGAAACAGCATTGAAAATTATTCAATTTATTACTCAGGATACAAGTCGTCATCGATGTGTCTTCTGTGATAGTTTGTGGCCACACGTAATTCGGAGAGGAACGAGCTGAGCCCAACAGCGGATTCAAGACTGCCAAAGAAGCTGCATCAGCTTCGGATAAAAGTTTATGATACCCCACTGCGGCAGTTTGCCACTAACTGGCAAGGTCGATATGCCCTATCAGTAGTCCTGATTGGAGACGGCGGTGACCGCGATGCGTGTGGTTGATTCACATGCTGTTCCAGGGAGTAGACCTACATCTACATATATCATTCAACCTGGTGTGGATCCCAAACAAACGAGCAGTACTCAAGAATGGGTTGCACAAGCGTCCTATATGTAGTCTGCTTTACAGATAAACAACACTTTTCTAAAATTCTCCCAATAAACCGAAGGTGACCATCCCCCTTCCCTACCACAATTCTCACATGCTTATTCCATTTCATATCGCTTCGCAACGTTACGTCCGGATACTTAAACAATGTGACTGTGTCAAGCAGAACACGACTAATGCTGTATCTGAACATTATATGCTTGTTTTTTTTCTACTCATCTGTATTAACTTATGTATTTCTACATTAAGACTCAGTTGCCATTCATCGCACCAACTAGAAATTTTGTCTAGGTCATCTTGTATCAACCTAAAGTCACTCATCTTCGACATCCTCCTGTAGACCACAGCCTCATCAGTGAACAACCAAAAATTGCTGCCCACCCTGCCTGCCAGATCAGTTTTGTATACAGAAAATAACAACGGTCCTATCACACTTCTTCAGATGAACACTCAACATCGAGGACAACACATACTAGGTTCTATTACATAGGAAGTCTTCAAGCCCGTCACATATCTGAGAGCCTATTCGTACACACGTACCCTCATCAACAGTCATCATTGGGGTAACATGCTGAATACTTTTCGAAGTCTAGAAAAACGGAATCTTCCAGATGCCCTTCACCCATAGTTCGGGTATCATATGAGAAAAGAGCAAGCTGGGGTCTGCATGAGCAATGCTTTCTAAAGCCTTGCTGATTCGTGGACATGAGCTTTTCGGTCTCAATGAAATTTACTGTATTCGAACTCAGAATATGCTCAAGAATTTTCTATGCCAGGGGTGCTTATTACTATGACATCCATACGGGACTTTATGCAATGGTCAAACAGTACATTTGTACAATTCTCCTAACTGAACGATTTCTTAAACATGGAATTTAATACTTTGGCCTTCCTTTTGCTATTTTCTACTGCCAAACCAGACCTGTCAACGAGCGACTGGATGGAAGCCTTAGACCTGCCTAGAGATTTTACATATGACCGGAATTTTTCGAGTTCTCCACCATATCTTTAACCAATGTATGACAGTAGTAGCCATTGTATGCTTCGTGCATAGATCTTTTCACACATGCATGAATCTCTACTAAACCTTGCCTGTCGTCATTTACATGTCCTCTTTTGAACCAAGAGTGCAACAGCCTTTGATTCCTCGGCATTTTTTCGAATTTCATTATAAAACAACAGTGTCTTTTCTACCTCAATCTACTTACTAGATGTACATGTAGATAACCAGAGAATCGAGTGTGAACAACATGAATGTCATTGAGCCTATTAAATAAATGCCCTAGGCCAGGGGTCTCCAAACTTTTTAGTCCGTGGGCCACATTGACTCCTCCACGAAGTCATAAGGGCCAAGATCTACCTAGCGGGATTAAAGCACCCTAGCACTCCATGGTCACCGTAACGTAAGGCTAAAGGAACGATGAAATCGCAAAAATCTTAAGGTTGTGGAAACAGCTAAAATAATATTTTATACGATTTACTTGCTATGTGTAATTTACAACATAATCAAAAGAGAGTGAAACCTCACTTAGAATCATCTTCCATAATGACTGATTACTAAGGCTAGTCGCCGAAGTGGCGTCCATTTGAAAGACTTGCACCAGACTCGTGAGTAGAATAAAATGCAAAGAATTTTTTTACTTAAAATGTTTTCGCCAAACTAGTCTGTTAACCGTCCTTTTTTTTTTCACTATCGCACGGAGAATGGTCTGTCTGTTTATTGTGCATAGTCACAAGTTTAACCATGGCCTTCCGCTTTGTAAAGATAGAGCTCCGACAATGTCGCGGTGTATTGGTCGCGATAGGCCTAGAAACTCAATTGTTGGCAGTATAGGTACCACCTCAAATATTTGGTGGGCCAGATACCGGGGATGTCCAGCCAGCTAACGCGGACCGGTTTGCCGGCCCTCGCGGGCCAGTTTCGGTCCGCGGGCCGTAGTTGGGAGAGCCCTGCCCTAGGCTAATGGGGATGGAGTATTTATGTTGTTGTGGAGAGGCTCCGCTCTATGACTTCATTCGTAATGACTGAACTGGTTCTGCTCTTCCCAAGTCGTCAGCAATCTCCATTTCAGCTAAACTTGCTTAATAAATCTGCTGTAGTATCTTCACTGCTGAGGCAAACTACTGCAAGGTGTTTTTGGATCCTACCTAGTGTCTCTTACATAATGTTACAAAGGCAATTAGGTCTACATTCTTCTAACAATTTTCTGCTGAGCTCGCTCACACTCTCACTCAGGACTGTGACGCTTGCTGTCTTCCTGACAAAGTAATGGTGTTCAGATGTTTACAGTTCCTGGCTGGCGGCTGCCGATACTTCCGCATGATTGAGTAACACCAGTTGTTCGAACCTAGAAAATTTTACTCTCCTCTTTCCTTACTAATTTGTCACGTAACGGATCTGCGCAGTACACAATGCAACAGAAAAACTGTGAAAATGCACAGTATCAGCCAGCTGTATGACACCCTAGCCGCTCGGTCTTCAAAGTGTTAAGACTAGATACGACCTGTTCGAGAAACTTCAGTCGATATCAACATTTCCAAAAGCACTGACTGTTAATATTCGTGTGGGAAATATTTGAAATGCATCTCATAACTTAAAATTCTGTAATCAATTACTGAGAAATATATTTTAATATGTATTTTGGGATGGTTCCACGTCAGAATCTTTCATTATGAGCTGCACCTGCTCTTTACTATTTTTATTCCAACTGATTATTGAAAATTCATCAACTTCTAAAGCTGGAAGGAGCTTTCCTTTCTACATGAGTGAATATCATATGTTAGTTTTAAGTTGTACTGAAGACTACATTTTCTTCTTGATATTCCTACTTTGATTTTTTGTTATTTCTTTCCTGTTAATTAGATCAGCAACATACACTTTCTGTAGTTTGCAGTTCATATTTGGCCAGAAGGTTAGAAACATTTGACTATGGTTCTTCTCAGAGACTGAAGAATACATTCGCTTTTTCTTTGATTTGCAACAGAATTTCTATGAGTGTTGTGGACCCATTTTTCTAAGTTCTTTGTTTATTTCAATTTGTTGTTCATTTTTCTAACTCACATTACTTTTATGTTTTTATCATTCATTCAAGAAATTTCCATGTAGCAAGATCTGCTTTACCTTTCTTATCACACTTTCTTGTTATTTCAGTGCCTTCATTCATAGGTTCTGGCTCCATAGCATTATTTAGCATGCTCACTTTTTCAACTTGGCTTTTCGTTTTATTTTGATTACCGTATTTACTCGAATCTAAGCCGCACTTGAATCTAAGCCGCACCTGAAAAATGAGACTCGAAATAAAGAAAAAAAAAATTTCCCAAATCTAAGACACACCTGAAATTTGAGACTTGAAATTCAAGGAGAGAGAAAAGTTTTAGGCCACACCTCCAAATTGAAACAAAGTTGGTCCATTGTAATATGAGACAATTTAGGTCGAATGAATGACGATACAGCTACAGTAGTTTGGTTCGAGTCGTAAGCTTAGCAGTTAAGCTTTACCAGGTAGCCATTGCTATGCGTCAGGCGCTCCGTCCGTAATTATACGGGTACCCTCCCTTTTTCACGTGCTTCGATTGCTTATTTTGCTTTAATCTGATATGTGCCGTTTTCTTTTTTATAGATGTTTACGTCACTCTAAGCTGAAGATGCATTACTGTACTGTGTCATGCATTGTTTGTCGCATTCTGATAGTGCGTGTTTATGACCTGTCGCCTCTCGCGGCAAGGCTTGCTTTCATGCGCGCTACCGCCGCTTACAATAAAGAGGAATCGTCTCATTAGCGAAACAATGGCAAGAGACTGCTATTTGTTGTTACTTACACTGCTGCTTTCTTTGATAATGATCAACAAGAACCAAATAATAGACTGCGTATGATAGAACATGTTCTGAACGAGAGTTAGGCGAAAATTTTTCTCCGTTTGAAAATCTTTGCGGCCGCTTCTTTAGTACATCACATTCTGCACAGAAATTAGAGCCATCTTAGATTTAAAAATCTAATCAGTTGCCGAGCTTCATTTCTCACTGTATCACTATTAGGCATAAGAATAATACGAATATAAACATGACACGCTACGTATATTCTTCCGCGTTTGCTGTTGTCTCCCTCTAGTTTCGTAGTTTATTAGGCAGACAGGATTTAAATGAGATAGCAGCAAACACGAAAGAATAAATGGCAAAATGTTTATATTCGTATTATACTTATGGTGAAGAGAATACTGCATGTGATTCACATTTCATCAGGCTCCTATTAGCAACCATCTCTTCACACAGGTAGGAAAAAATTCAGAATGTAGAGTTGGCCATATTGACAAACATCCCAAATAGTCTTGCCAGTCGGATTTTCGCAGTACATTGAAATTCTGCTACATTCGAAGATGAACAATACGGAATTTGTATTTACTTTGTTGGATAATGTATGAAAATGCAGTGGTCAAAACTCGGGGCGGAGAAAAAAAGCTCATCTTCCACCTTTTTTTTTTTTTAAATTTATTTACTGACGCAGAGGTTTTGGCGACAGTATTTATCTTTGTGCCTACAAAGCATGCCTGTGTAGCGCTACATATATTCGATGGCAGAAGTTACTTGTGGCGGCACCTACCAACATTTTTCAGAATTTCCGCTTGCTTCGGACTCTATTCTAAGCCGCAGGCGGTTTTTTGGATTACAAAAACAGGAAAAAAAGTGCGGCTTGGATTCGAGTAAATACGGTATACCACTTCATTTCAACAGCTAGAACTGATTGTAACTCATCTATCATCTACTAGTGAGAATGATGCTAGCAGTACACTTGGTACTTCTGAATGAGAAATTTTAGACAACTATAGCGCTACCTTCAATATTCTACTTCCTCTTGATTCAAATAATTTACTTTCAGCTAAGTTTCCAGCAAAATCAAGAGAAATTTTTAGAAAATTTGCTGACTGGATGTAAAATTTATATATTAAGTACTTCTGAGTTACTTCGTATAATTATTATAGGGGTGTCACAGAAAATTACTATCTAAACACACACACACACACACACACACACACACACACACACACACACAGAGAGAGAGAGAGAGAGAGAGAGAGAGAGAGAAATGCATCCACAAAATGAAAGATAAGTTTTGGTACAATAACACACAATAAGATGGAGGAAGAATTACACAATTTAAATCTAAGCTAACTTTATTTTTGTTGGTGGATTTTATTTTTTAATGTTATGATATTTTATAATGGTCTTCTCGAGAGAAGATTTTCAGAGCAAAAGGACATTCTTTGAGAAAGTTCTCAATTTCACATGAATAAAAAATTCAAAGCATAATCTCTGACGAGGAAGTTCCTTCTCACTATCTCTCCTCCTCCTTGAGAAGGTTCTCATTCTCACTATGTGTCATCTGCCATGTCCGGCACAGAATGCGTGCGTATGTTACATTTCATTCAGTTCACTCAAACAGGCAAACTATTCAATGTACAAATATGGAACTGGCATCGATGTGTTCTGAAAGAGTTGCACTGAGTTTCGATTTTACTTTTATGTGCAGCAACAAATTATTAAGACGATCATGGACAGTTTACGAAAATGCACTTTCTTGCCATGTTACCAAATTTTTGACAGGCAGGACACTTTTTTATTATTGAAGTCAGGTGAACACATTATGCAAAAGAAATCTTAAGATTATATGACCTCTTCATCTACTCCAAACCAGAACTCTGTCAGAGCTTCCTAACATGAGATAATGTTGGTTAAATATGGTGCATAATGGTCTGCTCACGCATTAAGTACATAAGCGGCCGTTATGAGAAACAGATCACTAGGTTTGTAATAAACCAGTTGTTAATTTTTCTGATCAGCCTACTTACTTGTAATATAACAAGATATAAAATTTATGCTGTGAGAAGAAATGATGACGAACATCTGGAAATGTCAGTGATACAGCTATTTGGTGTACACCAAAGTCGTCTCGTACATCAGTCTGAAAACTTGGGTGTGCCAAAGAGCAACAAAAATGTTTTGATTTTCACTTCGTTTGAAGGGACGCTCCCTCTTCTTTCAAGATTTTCTGGAAATTAAGTTCACCGGACAAATAATGTTATTATTGTTAAACCCATACAAACTTCTACAGTTTCTCTCTTCAGTATTTCTTCGGGTTACATGTATCTCTTTTTGTTTTTCAAGCAAAATAAATTCTGCCATTACTATCAAAAAGTTGATAAAACTTAACCTCAACAGAACTGAATCAGTACAAAGTATGCTACGGAGCTCACTTCAATACACAGAGTATGTTCTCCGGTTTTGAGAAACTCCTACAGTTTTACTCATATAAAAATCAAGAATGTTCTTTGTTTTGAGTAACTCCCACCACCATTTTAATCATGCTGGGAACATTCTTGGGTAAAGTCTATTCTCCGACACACTTTAATCATAAGAACCTCAGAATGTTCTCCAAAATTTCGAGTATTAAGTATATTCTCCATCTTATTCATATGCCCCATGCTGCTTGTGCTTCATTGTTTTCTTATTGAAAATAAAGTACTATGTTATTTGTGTTCTTTCCATTTTTGGATAGCCTATGTAAACTTCAGCATACATTAACTAATTGCTTGAGGAATTAGTAACTTATTGTGTATTAATCACTACACTGTAACACTTTTAAATTACAGGAAGTTTGTTATAAATAATGTCAACAAACTAAAAATAATTATTACACAGGGAGAACAGTGAAAGAAATGTGGTAAATTTCCAGTCAGAAACATTCTTCTGAGACATGAGGTTCCATACCTTAAGAGTTGAACATTACAAGATAAAAGGTTTTGACACTTTGGTATAGAAAAGCCAATCCTACCTATATTGAGATATGGAATATTTCATATCATGAAGAAATATGTAACTCAGAATTGACAGTTTTTGAGTTATGAATGACTGCTATCATAATGACAAACTGTTATATGGATAATTTTCTGCACACACTGTTTATGAATGAAATTACACTGATGTAAACAAAGCTATGTGATTATTTATATATCTGACAAAGATTTGAAGAATAAAAGCCCCATTGCAGTTTACTTGCATTGTGGAAATGGTACTGCTACACTAACTCAAGTTTTAAGTAATAGTTTGTTGTTAATTCATTTTGTGTATCTAACATAGAGAAATAAGACAATAGAAGAAATCACATTTATCATTGTTGTAAAAATGGATACAAAAAATCCTACAACTTCAATAAAGATAGGGAATCTTAGTGATATGCTGTAATTGTGCTAAGCTGAAAAAACCGTTACTGATAATAACACAAAATATACAAACAATCACACAATTTACCAGCATCAAAAGCAAACTGAAATGTAAAATACTCTACCAGGCAAAAAAAGCAGGTCCTGTAAAATGTTCATCAATTTCGTCAGCAGTCATATTCAGCCTCTTATACACTTGCAGCCAAATAGCTTCCTGACCATTGAATGCAAGAGCCAAATTAATGCTGTTCATGGCCATCCAATCAATTTCTTTCTCCCAACGTGCCCAGTCCCACCAGACAAAACTGTAGCTTGTAGTGCAGACATTTTGATAATACCGAAACCTAAGTTAATCAGAAAAATAAATCAAACAGTGCAGTAAATTTACATTCAACCAAAACTTAATTTCCACATTATGATAATAATATTCACAAGGAAAATAAACACAAACCTATCACGGGATGTAATAGTTATGTTTACTTCTGGCAATGCTTGTGGCAGGTTTAGCTGTGTTGCTTCCCATGACACATGGCATCCACAGTAATATTTCAGATAATGATGAAAGCCCCACGCTGCAGCCACACCACTAGTTCCAATTATACGAACAATTTCGCTGTCACTTTCTTTTATTACCTAAAAAAGCAATAAAAATGTAGCTGATACAATTGAACTTGAAAGGATATGAAATGTGGCAGACTGTTAACAATGAACAGGTAACTTTTATATGCATTAAAAAAAGATAAGAATATGCCATCATGGTTCATGGTGTGGGTTCCTGCAGTCATGTCCTAGTTCATGAACCACGGGCAACGTATGAGTGGCCAAGTAAGTGGTCCCGACAGTCGAGATACCAGTTACTTTGGAATAAGGCTGGGCATCTCGGACATATTCTGAGTCGTGGTCACCTTTGTGCTCATACGGCAAAGACTACCAAATCCACCGGTTAGTCCCTCGGCCGTTAGGGGTAAAACCCAATGGGACTCGGGGCAAGTAAGGCTAGCAACCTGCTTCCCTGGTACTTTAAATATGATGCTGGCAACAATCAGAGCAAAATGCCTCGGACCTTTGGAGGTGACGGAGTCCCACCTCTAACTGACAAACCAGGGACTCCTAAGATACGACTTGGCAAACAAATGGTAATGAGATGGGGAGCTGTCAATATCAATGGGGGCTACTCTGGGAAGAAGGTAGAGCTGGCAGAGGCTGCAAGTAAGATGGGGCTGGACGTTTTAGCTGTTAGTGACATTCGGGTAAGGGGTGAGAAAGAAGAGGAAGTGGGAGAATACAAGGTCTACCTGTCAGGAGTCAAAGCAGGAATAGCACAATGGGGTGTAGGGCTTTACCTCAGGAAAGAAATGGAACCCAGCGTAGTTGCAATAAGGTATGTAAACGAACGACTGATGTGGATAGATTTGACAGTGTCTGGCAAGAAAATTAGGATTGTGTCAGTATATTCGCATTGTGAAGGGACAGATCAAGATAAGATGGATAGTTTTTATGACGCACTCAGTGATGTAGTTGTTAGAGTAAAGGACAAGGACAGTGTTCTGCTCATGGGTGATTTTAACGCCAGGATTGGAAATCGAACAGAAGGGTAAGAAAAGGTTATGGGTAGATTTGGAGAGGATATGGAGGCCAACAGGAACGGGAAACAACTCTTGGATTTCTGTGCCAGTATGGGCTTAGTAATCACAAACTCCTTTTTTAAACATAAGAACATTCACCGGTATACTTGGGAAGGCAGGGGAACCAGATCTGTCACTGACTATATAATAACAGATCAGGAATTCAGGAAGGCTGTGAGGGACACATGTGTATTCAGGGGATTCTTTGATGACACTGATCATTATTTAATCTGCAGTGAAATTGGGATTGTGAGGCCGAAAGTGCAGGAGGTCAGGTCCATATGTAGGAGGATAAGAGTGGAGAAACTTCAGGATAAGGAAATCAGGCACAAGTACATAACAGCGATCTCAGAAAGGTACCAGTTAGTTGAATGTAGTCAATTACAGTCATTGGAAAAGGAATGGACAAGGTACAGGGACACAGTACTAGAAGTGGCTAAAGAATGTCTTGGAACAGTAGTGTGTAAAAGTAGGATGAAGCAAACAGCTTGGTGGAATGATACAGTCAAGGCAGCCTGTAAAAGGAAAAAGAAGGCGTATCAAAAATGGTTACATACCAGAACCCAGGTAGACAGAGAAAGTTATGTTGAAGAAAGAAACAAAGCCAAACAGATAACTGCAGCATCGAAGAAGAAATCGTGGGAAGACTTTGGAAACAGGTTGGAGACTACGGGTCAAGCTGCCGGAAAACCATTCTGGAGTGTAATTAGCAGTCTTCGAAAGGGAGGTAAGAAGGAAATGACAAGTATTTTGGACAGGTCAGGAAAACTGCTGGTGAATCCTGTGGATGCCTTGGGCAGATGGAGGGAATATTTTGAAGAGTTGCTCAATGTAAGTGAAAATGCGATCAGTAATGTTTCAGATTTCGAGGTAGAATGGGATAGGAATGATGATGGAAATAGGATCACATTTGAGGAAGTGGAAAAAATGGTCAATAGATTGCAGTGCAATAAAGCGGCTGGGGTGGATGAAATTAAGTCGGAACTCATCAAATACAGTGGAATGTCAGGTCTTAAATGGCTACACAGGATAATTGAAATGGCCTGGGAGTCGGGACAGGTTCCATCAGACTGGACAAAAGCAGTAATCACACCAATCTTTAAACATGGAAACAGAAAAGATTGTAACAACTACAGAGGTATCTCTTTAATCAGCGTAGTGGGTAAAATCTTCTCAGGTATTGTTGAAAGGAAAGTGCGAGTATTAGTTGAGGACCAATTGGATGAAAATCAGTGTGGGTTTAGGCCTCTTAGAGGTTGTCAGGACCAGATCTTTAGCTTACGGCAAGTAATGGAGAAGTGTTATGAGTGGAACAGGGAATTGTATCTATGCTTTATAGATCTAGAAAAGGCATATGACCGGGTTCCTAGGAGGAAGTTATTGTCTGTTCTACAAGATTATGGAATAGGAGGCAAACTTTTGCAAGCAATTAAAGGTCTTTACATGGATAGTCAGGCAGCAGTTAGAGTTGACGGTAAATTGAGTTCATGGTTCAGAGTAGTTTCAGGGGTAAGACAAGGCTGCAACCTGTCTCCACTGTTGTTCATATTATTTATGGATCATATGTTGAAAACAATAGACTGGCTGGGTGAGATTAAGATATGTGAACACAAAATAAGCAGTCTTGCATATGCGGATGACTTAGTTGTGATGGCAGATTCGATTGAAAGTTTGCAAAGTAATATTTCAGAGCTAGATCAGAAATGTAAGGACTATGGTATGAAGATTAGCATCTCCAAAACGAAAGTAATGTCAGTGGGAAAGAAATATAAACAGATTGAGTGCCAAATAGGAGGAACAAAGTTACAACAGGTGGACGGTTTCAAGTACTTAGGATGCATATTCTCACAGGATGGCAACATAGTGAAAGAACTGGAAGCGAGGTGTAGCAAAGCTAATGCAGTGAGCGTTCAGCTACGATCTACTCTCTTCTGCAAGAAGGAAGTCAGTACCGAGACTAAGTTATTTGTGCACCGTTCAATCTTTCGACCAACTTTGTTGTATGGGAGCGAAAGCTGGGTGGATTCAGGTTACCTTATCAACAAGGTTGAGGTTACGGATATGAAAGTAGCTAGGATGATTGCAGGTACTAGTAGATGGGAACAATGGCAGGAGGGTGTCCACAATGAGGAAATCAAAGAAAAACTGGGAATGAACTCTATAGATGTAGCAGTCAGGGCGAACAGGCTTAGATGGTGGGGTCATGTTACGCGCATGGGAGAAGCAAGGTTACCCAAGAGACTCATGGATTCAGCAGTAGAGGGTAGGAGGAGTCGGGGCAGACCGAGGAGAAGGTACCTGGATTCGGTTAAGAATGATTTTGAAGTAATAGGTTTAACATCAGAAGAGGCACCAATGTTAGCACTGAATAGGGGATCATGGAGGAACTGTATAAGGGGGGCTATGCTCCAGACTGAACGCTGAAAGGCATAATCAGTCTTAAATGATGATGATGATGATGATGATATGCCATCAAACCAAATCATGTACCACCCAAAATACACCCCTCCCAAAAAAGTTGTCTTAATCAATTCTTCCACAGCAAGCACAAGTCAGTAGTAATATACAATGTTTGGTTTAAGCATCACAGAGCTTTACCAGTCATGGTCCTACATGAAGTTGTATGCCCTTGCCTTCCTGTAACCTTAGAACTGACTTACCCACCCAGTTGTAGGAGAGCCTACAATTTAACAACATGGATTCTGAAGTACAGTGTTTCTTTGTATTTTTCACACAAACAAGTCACTGCTATAGGTAAATGAAGTGACGAAAGACAGAAAACATTGGAGTATTGACTGGATTTGAATCCTGGACCTTTAAATCTGTAGTCTGTCACTCAGCCACACATCATAAATAGCGCCTTAAATCAAAATTATTCCTTCAATATAAGAAAGCAACCTGAAAATTTATTTTTTCTAGAACTGTATTAACATACATATACAGGTTTTATTAATAGTTTCAATACATTTACAACCAATTGCTTCCACTGTTTGGATCTCAGTCTGCCACACTTTTAATCTGTCAGCAAGTTTTGCATTTATCTTCCCCTGTAGAGTGAAAAATTAATTACACAAATAATGGAAAATCCAGGACGAGACAATGACCACAATTACACAGATTACACAAATAAATATTTGACAGAAAGATATATTTTACTTGGGAAGTGGCAGATCATGTACCATTTTTGTTTTCCCTTAATAACTGCTCAATCACCAACCTTAAATGTATCCCTCGCAACAGGGCCAATACTAGGATCCACAGTAACATTGAACAGGTGTGCCTTCTCTGGAATGAGGCGCTGTATAACCCCAAATGCTCCATTTGATTGTATTTCTGCATTAGCTCGCGGAACAAGATGTCCTAAAGTAGCCTGAAAATCTGAAAACAAAATCCACATACTAGAACCCATAAATATGGCAAGCTGATAAAATGAGAATACACACAATTCACCAGCAGCAGCACACCACACCATAAATGAAGACACTGGCAGAGGTGGCACAGAGCATAGTACATGGTTTCCCTGAATCAGTTAATCTGAATGCTAAGATGGTTCAATTGAAAGGCAGATGGCTTACTTTCCTTCTCATCCCTGCCCTGCCCAAGCTTGTGTACCATTTCTAATAACCTTTCACCTCTTTATGAAGAGATTTCACAAACAGGTAATGTGATCTGGCTCAGAATTGACCATACATGAAAAACACTTTGCAATAATAATCTATGGTGCACTGATCATCACAAGCCAAATTACACATTTCCTTACTTCAAATTATTCAAGGAGTAATAAAATGCCAGTACTAACAAACGACAAACGTACAAGCACATACACTACAATAACTTTCAGAGCTAGTAGTTGGATCATTCCATGTTAATTGGTCTAGAGGTTCCCACATGAACAAGGCGACAGATTCTGATGAAATTTTGTACGAACAATTGCACATGTTGCCAACGAGCATCGGTAAAGTTCCACGGTCATTAATTCCGTACTTCCGGAGATATAGTCATTTGTTTAACCCCATAGCACAGATATCAACAGTGCACCCGCGAGTTTTTGGCAACTTTGAGAAATATCAGCTCCAGCAATATTTTCTTGAAAGAAACACAACTAGATCATCTCGTACAACTTTTTGCACTCTCTTAAGCGAAATAATGAAAAGAGATTGCCTAAGTGAAATTCATGTGCATAATTTGAAGCAAGGTCAGCGAAAAAAATAGGCACTCGAAAAAAAATGTGAAGCTTAGCTTCTTATACCTCCGGAAGTAATTAGGGGATACACCCGAAATCTTGCACATAATAACTTACCAATACAAGGTCGTAAAATGTAATATTTCATCCTACTACTGTGTTTCAATAGCCTACAAATTGAGTAAAGTTGATGATTTTTCTAAAAATGCAGAAAATTGTTACTTTTGACCCATTTTTAGAAAAAAAGAGTCTTCTGCAAACTCTTTTAAGGCATTTTCATCAGAAAGACCATGTTCTAAACCGCATAAAAACTACATTTGCCTTGCAATGTGAGCATATAAGGCACTAAAAAACGTCAAGGTCAAGCAACGTTCACCGAAAAAATAGTCACTTGAAAAAATGTGAAGTTTAGCTTTTTATATCTCTGGACATAATTACAGGATACACCTGTAACTTTGCACATAACTTGTCAACACAAGATATTAGAATATAAAATTTCATTCTGCTACTGCTTTCCAAGAGTTTACAAACTGAGGGCAAAAATGACAATTTTTCCAAAAAATGCCAAAAACTGCTGCTTCTTGACCCACTTTTACAAAAAAGGGTCGTCTGCAGACTCTCTTAATCATTTTCATTAAGAAGACTATGTTCTAAACCACCAAAAAAAAATTTATTTGGTTTTTCAATCCATGAACATAAGGCCCCAAAAATATCAATACGGTGGAGGTGTATTGAAAATGGGCCCATATCCTGCTGGTACGCAAATTAAATCTGAAAGATTTTATTATGTTCTACAGTTGTTTAGTACTCTCTGTGGAAGCAATATCACAAGTATTCATGATTAGGAAGCGAGACAATGTGTGAATAACTCAAAAAACTTCAAAACAAGGTTTTTTTTGTCACAACTCATCATGATATATTTCAGTCAGTTTTTCTGCTATAACTACGAAATCAAACCGGCTATAAACTTCACCAGCTACAGTACACTTCATATAAATGTCCTGCAGGTTTTACACCACTGTAACATCATGTAAATTTTGGTGAAGCTCACAGTTGGGTTACAGAGATTAATTAGCGTGTCTTTTTAATGTGGAATGCTATTGACATGATACGTTCTGGTTTAAGTTAAAGTGTACAGTTTGTGAGATAGTTTGCAGTTAATCTGAAACACTAGTGTACACGTGAAAAATTGCATAAATGTCTTGATATGGTCCAGGACGTGTTTGCCACTTTTAAGTGAGAAAAAGAGCATCCCCATTGCCAAAAGGGCTACCCTAATAGCTGCGCAACGTATGTCACAGGTGAGTTTCTTTACCACACATTCCCTAACCCGATAAGAGTTTCTTTACACAGGATCCCAAGCTGATGATACATTTCTATAAATGTCAGAGACCAAACCTAGAGGAGGTCTCTTTTAGGATCCTAAGCTTGTTTACTTCAAGCTAGGCCTACTTGAATTTTTTACTACCATACTTACTTTCAGTTTTTCTGACTCTAGCTTTTGATTATCTTTCACAGAGAGAACTAAACAATTGTAGAACATAACAAAAAATGTCAAATTTGAGTACCAGCAGAATATGGTCCCATATACAATGCACCACCACCTTCTCATTATTTTTCAGGGCCTTATATGCTTGCATTGCTGAACCAAATACAACTTTTAAGGTGGTTAAAAACATGGTCGTTCAAATGAAAACTGTTTAAAAGAGTTTGCAGAGGATTTTTTTGTAAAAGTGGACCAAAATTAGCCATTTTTAGAAAAATCATTTTTGCCCTCACTTTGTAAACTATTGGAAAGCAGCAGGAGAATGAAATTTTAAATTCAAAGACATGTATTGGTAAGTTATTATGGCAGAGTTTCAGGAATATCCCACAATTACTGGTGGATATAAAGCTAAATTTCACATTTTTTTTGGGCATCTATTTCTTCGGCCGACTTTGCTTCAAATTATCCATATGCAAATCGCTTGTAAATCATTTTTATTATTATTAATTTGCTTAAGAGAGGGCAGAGAGTTGTACAAGATGGTATTGTTTTAAAGTTGCCAAAAACTCATGGGTGCACTGTTGATAGCAGCACTATGAGATCAAACAAATCGCTATATCTCCGCAAATTGGCGGCAGTAAAACTCTACCAGTGTTCACTGAGAACATGTGCAAATGTTCACACAAAATTTCAGCAAAATTCATTATGGGAACTTTTTCCGAAATTAGACCACTTGGTACGAAATGGCCCAGTTTCTTCCCGAGGGAGGGGGGGGGGGGGGGAGGGGGGGTTAAGAAGTAGGAGAAGAAAGGGTGTCTCTCTCAGACCTATCTATTGGCAGTACTGTGACTTCCCTTAAGGTATGTACTGGACAGCAGTTCTTATTCACAATTACACAGTTTTCTCAAGATAATTTCAAAAACTTATTAATTCTCATCCTTTCCTGTAACTACATGCACCATAGTTATCTTGGAACTTTTAACTTGAAAAAGCTGTGCATGCTTGCCTGTACCAATAAAATTCAGATTAGAAACTACTGACAGGACACATTAAAATTTTTGTACATCTTACATATCACAAATGTAGGAAAAGATAGATTGCTACTCACCATAAAGAACAAATGTAAGTTGCAGACAAGCACAATTAAAAGACACTTACACAAAGCTTTCAGCCCATAGCCTTCATCAGCAAAACAGAAACACACATATTCATACACACCATCAAGCGCACTTCATGTACACATGACCGCCGACTCCGGCAGATCGGTAAGTAGCAATCTATCTTTCCCTACAATGTTGATATCGCTGCCTGGAGTTTCCATTGTTTCATGTACCACAAAATTATTTCTGCAGTGTTCCCCTCGGTGTTCTGATCTGTTGAACAACATGTCATACATATGTAATTTTGCTCTGAGACCACATTCTTCTCTTGATGTAATGCCAAGATTTAGTCTGACTGACAACATCCTTAGTATTCTGCAGCATTGCCTGCAGTAACATACTGAAACTCAGTTGTCACATTATTATGGTTCATAAGGCAATGCTCTGCCTGTCATAATCCAGTATTTTTATCAATAATGCTCAGACTTTATGGAAGCCAACTGAATGCCAAAATGCCATGGGCAGGGTGCGAGGGACACTTGTGAAGATGTGAAAATGAAGGATACAGATGTATCAATAATATCAATATGCATAATATCGCCCACACCAGTGAGGACAACTGCACCACGAATGTGGCCAATATCGCAGGGCAGCCAAGTAAATTTCCACAGCAGTCAAATATAAGGCTGCCAGGCAACGGTCTCTTCCACATTTGCAGTTATCCAACTCGCCTCTATTTGTGGACTCCGACCGCTGCAACTGCTTACTGTGTGCATAGCGCTATGAATTAGGAACTTGTGGTTTCCACCACCACTTGGAAGAAAGCATGCTTACAGCTGAGTACTGCTTGGGCTTTAATCAAGTAGTCTGGATATACATCATATTAATTTTTATTTTGGTCAGATAAATCTTCCACCAGGTTAGCGAAATAATAGACAACTTTAATTTGTTGTTACAGAAGTTACTTGTGTTCAATAAATATTGTTCATCCCTGGGGTTACAAAATCGTGTGCCTTAATGTTACAGATATCATAGATGCAATTACATTAGAGGAGTATCTGTGGAGAGACCAGACTAACTGATAGTTCCTGAACAGGCAGCAGCCTTTTTATTAAATGTGGGGCAAGAGTATGAATGAGTAACTGGTGTGGCTTTGTATCATTAGCCAGCATGGCCGTGCTATATTGGTACTGTGACTCTTGCAGACTTGCCACCCGTGGGCACCTGCAATGGAAAGCAGGAGTTGCCAAAGTATACCAATAACCTTACCACGTCTTTACTGACAAGACAGTATCCTAGCCAGCTCATTCATAAACATATCTCCCGTGTCCTCTACACCTGTGACACCAGTAAACCTGTTAAAAGCCATAGACCAGCAATCCTCTGATCACCCAGAATCACCCTGACCTCGAAAAGTTCAACCACATCCTTCACCAGGGCTTTGGCTACCTTTCAATGTGCTCTGAGATGAGGGATGTCCTACACAATATCCTACTCACCACCCAGAGTTGTGTTCTGCCACCCACACAACCTACAGAATATCCTTGTTCATCCCTATTCCAATTCTGTTCCCAATCCTATACCCCACGTCATGCCCTTCTGGCTGACACAGGTGCAAGACCTGTCCCATACACCCATCCAACACCTCCTACAGCAGTCCAATCACAGGCATTTCCTACCCTAAAAAGACAGGGCTATATGTGAAACCAGCCATGTTATATACCAACTCTGCTGCAACTATTGTGCAGTGTTCTATGTGAGCATTACAATTAACTGAGCGTCTACTTGCATGAATGGCCACCGCCAAATTGTGTGGCAAACTGCAAACTTGACCATCCAGTTGCTGTACCTGCTGCACAACACAACACAGCGCAAATGACTTCTACAGATGCTACACCATTTGGATACGCCCCTCCAGCACTAGTTTTTCTGAACTAAACAGGTGAGAATTGTCCCCCCAGCATATCCTGCACTATAAACAACTACCCTGCCAAAACATCCAGTAATCTTGTTTCCCAATGGCTCACATTACCTTTTCCTTCTCTGTCCACACTACTGTTTCATTATCCAAATTGTGTATGTCCTCTCACCACTCCCCCCCCCCCCTCTCCCCCCACATCTGGGCTCTCTCCCTCTCCCACTCTTTCCATCCCTCTTCTTTTCTCTCTTCCCTTCCTGTCTCCATCGACCTTCCTCTCTTTTCTTCCCTCCCTCCCCTCCTCCACTCTCTCTTCTATGCACTACCCTCTCAACTCATAGCTGTGCAGCTGCTGAGTCATCTGTTGAAATACCTGCCATACCCTATCACACTACCCACTTGACGCCTTGTGAATCCTTTCCTACCCCCTCCTCACCTCCATCTGCCTAGACAACTGCTATAGATAAACCACATGCGTGTACAATTAGGTGTGTGTATGTGTGTGTGTAAGACTACTCCAGAAAGAGAAAGGGCTTGAAAACTGACATAAATACTGTTTTCTGTCGTGTGTTTAGTGCGTCACACGTCAGTCAACCGCTGGTGAGAGGCTGCCTTTCCTGTACTTCATTTATTATTCCATCCAGGAATTTCCACTGTTGTAATAAGAAGTACATAAATTTTGTGTCCTATACATTACTAAACTACTGCTAGTCATAATGTACCAACTTACATTCTCTCCAACAATAGATAATTTAAAGAAGACTGAAATATGCAAACCTAGTTGCAACCATGAAAATTCGTTACTTTTTTCCCCTTCTCCAATATTTCACTTTTTACTTTGATGTGGTCTTTTTCTACAAAAATTTCAAGTTTGTTCACTTTCCTCATCTCTTCAAGTTTCTTTATTTATAATGACAATTACTAGACGTAATGTTTTGGCATAACTCATTAGGTCAAAATCTTCAGTACCTCCTCCCCCCCCCCAAAAAAAAAGAAGGCCAATCAGACCTTACATCATTTTCATTCAGGGACCACACGTAACAGCTCTGATCAATAGGCGGGTGTTCTCACTGACATACCAGCAGATCATTCACTTTTGAGATTTGTGATTAATAATAAGAATGTGCTTGCAACAAAAAGAAGCATCCATTCAGACATGTCAACAGATAACACAGGAAAGATCTCTAAGACTTCAAAGAATTGCAAGTATGCTTAGGCATGAAACAGGAAATCAAGAGACTTAAAAAAAAATGGTATGCTAATAGCCACTCCATATATAATTTTTATGAATATCTGGACTTCAGCATACATATTCTGTTTTAACACTAAGATTAATATAGTCGCAGAAAAAGCTGAGTAGCACCGTGGTGTAATGGTTATGATACTAAGCTGTTGCATGGAGGGTCGTGAGTTCAAAACTCAGCTGGACTGTAAACTTTTAATTTCTATATTCGGTTCGAGTATATTCTACAAGTATCCACAAATGTCAAGAATCATTCTAGTGGAATGTTCTGTAGCTGTAAATATACAGTATGTGTTCTGACCGGAGGCAGTTGGCTCCGTGCTTTTGTATGGGCAAGTGCTGGATAATCCTTCATTAAGTGAAGTTAGTGTTTGTCGTTCATCTAATTAGGACTACACCTTCTTCTACGTGACAATATGGTAATGGAAACTCTCTGGTGGAATATATTGGATTGGTGCATAAGTTCATGGTGTTTTTCCATAAGTTTAATAAAAACAACAGATAACGCACAGAGACTTTAATTAGCAATAATATGTCCACCTTCACTGTTACGAACAGTCTCCCACGGCTGGAGTAACTTTCCAATTCTGCGACTGTACAAATCATATGGGTTTGAGGCAAAGAACACATTGAATCATGTTTTGGAGCACACTTTCATCTGGAAAAGAAGTTCCTTGAAGGTTGTTTGACAGAAAACAGAAGAGGTGAAAATCTGAGGGCACAAGATCAGGTGAATAAGGCATGTGCAGAATAACTTCCCAACCCTTGTCAGTCTGGCAGAATGTGAGCGGACATTATCATCATGGGAGTAGCTACACTTCACACAGTCCTCCTCATCGTTGTTCTTGGATTGCATCAGCAAGATGCCTCAATTGTTCAACATACATGTAATCAGTGATGGTTACACCCCAGGGAAGCAATTCATAGCATATCACACTGTCGCTATTCCACCAGACGCATAACAACATTACATTTTGCATTTTGTGGATGCACACAAGTCTTCACGTAGGGAGTTGCTGCCCCTTTACTTTTTTTTGTGCTAAACCACTCCTTTCTTTTCCTTGTGTTAGCATAAAGACACCATTTCTCGTCACCAGTAACGATACAGGATAGGAGTTATCGGTGCTGTTCACG
Organism: Schistocerca cancellata; assembly: GCF_023864275.1. NCBI lineage: Eukaryota > Metazoa > Arthropoda > Insecta > Orthoptera > Acrididae > Schistocerca > Schistocerca cancellata. The sequence goes on from NC_064631.1 coordinate 677,244,392, forward strand.
GGCCAACTGATGACAAGCAAGCGGAGTTGAACATATGGTGACCCACTGATTTTTGCGATTTTGGTTTAGAGCATGTGGTACTCATACACCAGATTCTTGAATCTTTCTCATTGCATGCAAATATCACACAATGGTGGAATGATCAGGTTCATTACATTTGTCAGTTATTGATTACACTGAGGTGGATCATTGTAAATCAATGCATCTTCATCAAACCTCGAATGTCTTCCTGACGTGGAGGATCACTAATGTCAAAATAATTCTCTTTAAAACGAAAAAATCATTTTCTTCCCGTGCTCTGTCCAGTGATAGCCCCATACACGGTGCAAATGTTTCTGGCTGCCTCCGTTGCTGTCACCTCTCTATCACTAGTACACAATATGGAAATGTGGCACCAGCGCACTGACTCTGGTACAGGCGCAGGGAGTTACATGTGATGCAGAATGATGTGGGATTGTAGATCAGGAAGGAGACACAAAACAGAGGAAGAGGGAGGTGCAGTGATGAGGATGTGATTGTACAACGAGTGAAGTAGGGTGAGGGGTAGAGACTGATGTGGAACGCGGCCTAGGAGACATTGAGTCCTGGAGAATGTGTTGCAAGGGTAATTCTTCCCATCTATGCAGTCCAGAGAGGCTGGTATCCTGGAGTAATGACGAGGTGGGGAAGAGGGGGGGGGGGAGGAGGGGGGGGAGGGGGGGATAGGAATCACAGAAGCATCCAATTCCACCTATCTGCTTTGGCCCATGACGTCATCAATATGGTGGAAACGGCTTGTTCCAGCGAATACAATATGGCAACATCTTCACATATAAAACTCAACAACAGCAATCAACATCAAATAATCAAGACCTTCAACTCCGAAAGATGGGACCAAAACCCCAGCACACAAGACCCAAACACCCCATATTGACTACATGACATAAAACACAACCAACCTACCATGAATATACAACAGACAAAACATTACAATTATCGTAGAATAAAACCAAAACAAAAATTACTTACCAACTAAAGCCTCCGGCAGTATCAACTGGGTTGGCAAAAAAACCTCCTAAAACACTAACTCGTGAACTTCACTGTTATCCAAACCTCACCAAAAATAGACTAAAAAAATTAGACTTCTATCTGCACAACAAACACTGAACTAATCAGTTGTTGTTGTTGATGTGGTCTTCAGTCCTGAGACTGGTTTGATGCAGCTCTCCATGCTACTCTATCCTGTGCAAGCTTCTTCATCTCCCAGTACCTACTGCAACCTACATCCTTCTGAATCTGCTTAGTGTATTCATCTATTGGTCTCCCTCTACGATTTTTACCCTCCACGCTGTCCTCCAATACTAAATTGGTGATCCCGTGATGTCTCAGAACATGTCCTACCAACCGATCCATTCTTCTAGTCAAGTTGTGCCACAAGCTCCTCTTTTCCCCAATTATATTCAATACCTCCTCATTAGTTATGTGATCAACCCATCTAATCTTCAGCATTCTTCTGTAGCATCACATTTCGAAAGCTTCTATTCTCTTCTTGTCTAAGCTATTTATCGTCCACGTTTCACTTCCATACATGGCTACACTCCATACAAATACTTTGAGAAACGAATTCCTGACACTTAAATCAATACTCAATGTTAACAAATTTCTCTTCTTAAGAAACGCTTTCCTTGCCATTGCCAATCTACATTTTATATCTGCTCTACTTCGACCATCATCAGTTATTTTGCTCCCCAAATAGCAAAACTCCTTTACTACTTTAAGTGTCTCATTTCCTAATCTAATTCCCTCAGCATCACCCGACTTAATTCGACTACATTCCATTATCCTCGTTTTGCTTTTGTTGATGTTCATCTTATACCAACCTTTCAAGACACTGTTCATTCCGTTCAACTGCTCTTCCAAGTCCTTTGCTGTCTCTGACAGAATTACAATGTCATCGGCGAACCTCAAAGTTTTTTTTTTTTCTTCTCCATGGATTTTAATATCTACTCCAAACTTTTCCTTTGTTTCCTTTATTGCTTGCTCAATACACAGATTGAATAACATCGGGGAGAGGCTACAACCCTGTCTCACTCCCTACCCAACCACAGCTTCCCTTTCATGCCCCTCGACTCTTATAACTGCCATCTGCTTTCTGTACAAATTGTAAATAGCCTTTCGCTCCCTGTATTTTACCCCTGCCACCTTCAGAATTTGAAAGAGAGTATTCCAGTCAACATTGTCAAAAGTTTTCTCTAAGTCTACAAATGCTAGAAACGTAGGTTTGCCTTTCCTTAATCTTTCTTCTCAGATAAGTCGTAGGGTCAGTATTGCCTCACGTATTCCAACATTTCTACGGAATCCAAACTGATCTTCCCTGAGGTTGGCTTCTATCAGTTTTTCCATTCGTCTGTAAAGAATTCCCGTTAGTTTTTGGCAGCTGTGACTTATTAAACTGATAGTTCGGTAATTTTCACTTCTGTCAACACCAGCTTTCTTTGGGATTGGGATTATTATATTCTTCTTGAAGTCTGATGGTATTTTACCTGTCTCATACATCTTGCTCACCAGATGGTAGAGTTTTGTCAGGACTGGCTCTCCCAAGGCCGTCAGTAGTTCCAATGGAATGTTGTCTACTCCGGGGGCCTTGTTTCAACTCAGGTCTTTCAGTGCTCTGTCAAACTCTTCACGCAATATCATATCTCCCATTTTATCTTCATCTACATCCTCTTCCATTTCCATAATATTGTCCTCAGGTTCATCGCCCTTGTATAGGCCCTTTATATACTCCTTCCACCTTTCTGCTTTCCCATCTTTGCTTAGAACTGGGTTTCCATCAAAGCTCTAGATATTCAAGCAAGTGGTTCTCCTTTCTCCAAAGGTCTCTTTAATTTTCCTGTAGGCAGTACATATCTTACCCCTAGTGAGATAAGCCTCTACATCCTTACATTTGTCCTCTAGACATACCGGCTTAGCCATTTTGCACTTCCTGTCGATTTCATTTTTGAGACGTTTGTATTCCTTTTTGCCTGCTTCATTTACTGCATTTTTATATTTTTTCCTTTCATCAATTAAATTCAATATTTCTTCTGTTACCCAAGGGTTTCTACTAGCCCTCATCTTTTTACCTACTTGATCCTCTGCTGCCTTCACTATTTCATCCCTCAAAGCTACCCATTCTTCTTCTACTGTACTTCTTTCCCCCATTCCTGTCAATTGTCCCATTATGCTCTCCCTGAAACTCTGTACAACCTCTGGTTCTTTCAGTTTATCCAGGTCCCATCTCCTTAAATTCCCACCTTTTAGCAGTTTCTTCAGTTTTAATCTACAGGTCATAACCAATAGATTGTGGTCAGAGTCCACATCTGCCCCTGGAAATGTCTTACAATTTAAAACCTGGTTCCTAAATCTCTGTCTTACCATTATATAATCCATCTGATACCTTTTAGTACCTCCAGGGTTTTTCCATGTATACAACCTTCTTTCATGATTCTTAAACCAAGTATTAGCTATGATTAACTTATGCTTTGTGCAAAATTCTACCAGGCGGCTTCCTCTTTCATTTCTTAGCCCCAATCCATATTCACCTACTATGTTTCCTTCTCTTCCTTTTCATACTGATGAATTCCAGTCACCCAAGACTATTAAAATTTTGTCTCCCTTCACTACCTGAATAATTTCTTTTATCTCATCATACATTTCATCAATTTCTTCATCATCTGCAGAGCTAGTTGGCATATATACTTGTACTACTGTAGTGGGCGTGGACTTCATGTCTATCTTGGCCACAATAATGTGTTCACTATGCTGTTTGTAGTAGCTTACCCATACACCTATTTTTTTATTCATTATTAAACCTACTCCTGCATTACCCCTATTTGATTTTGTATTTATAACCCTGTATTCACCTGACCAGAAGTATTGTTCCTCCTGCCACCGAACTTCACTAATTCCGACTATATCTAACTTTAACCTATCCATTTCCCGTTTTAAATTTTCTAAACTACCTGCCCGATAAGGGACCTGACATGCCACACGCCGATCCGTAGAACGCCAGTTCTCATTCTCCTGATAACAACGTCCTCTTGAGTAGTCCCCGCCCGGAAATCCGAATGGGAGACTATTTTACCTCCGGAATATTTTACCCAAGAGGACGCCATCATCATTTAACCATACAGTAAAGCGGCATGCCCTCGGGAAAAATTACGGCTGTAGTTTCCCCTTGCTTTCAGCCGTTCGCAGTACCACAACAGCAAGGCTGTTTTGGCTAGTGTTACAAGGCCAGATCAGTCAATCATCCAGACTGTTGCCCCTGCAACTACTGAAAAGCCTGGTGCCCCTCTTCAGGAACCCACGTTTGTCTGGCCTCTCAACAGATACCCCTCCATTGTGGTTGCACCTACGGTACAGCTATCTGTATCTTTGAGGCACGCAAGCCTCCCCACCAACGCCAAGGTTCATGGTTCATGGGGGAGGGCGGGGGGGGGGGGGGGGGGGGGCGCGTGTCTAATCAGGCCTAACAAAAAAGCCAAACACATAAACAAAGAAAAGCCTTAGTAACTCCCTGAAAACACTTCCACAACCCCCGTTACCGCACTAACTACCTAAACTCAAAAACACGTTACCATATTAAACAGGTTTTAGCTTTTCTAGTAGACAGACAACTAATAGTATTCTCTTAAATCAAGTTTGTTACTTATATATTTAGCACATCATATATCACAATTACAATAACTTCATGACTGACAGATTATAGTGGCAGGGGTCAGTGTTGTCAGCATGCTGCCAACCACATTAAACAAAGCACTCCATGCACCTACAAAACAGGCAAGACAGCAAGCCTGTGGCACTCGAGAAAGAACTAAGACGGTTGCCCAAAAAGTAATGCACCGCATTTTTTTATCTCAGCCAAAAACAATGCTATGAATGCGAAACATTTTGTTTGCATTATTTGAAGTCTCTTGAGTGAGCGCACCAAGTTTCCATCATTTCCGACAGATAGTGTAGCTGCAAGACAGTTTCAAAATGGCATCTGTAGGTGATATACATTACAAGCAACGTGCCATCACTGAATATCTCACCACAGAGAAAGAAACTGTGGGAAATACTCACAAAATCTATGGATAATCTGTTGACAGAATTACAGTTAGTCACTGGGCATGGAGGGTAAGATCATCAGAAGGCGGTTCGGCGGAGCTCCACGATTTGCAGCAGTCGGGGAGACCATCCACAGCTGTCACACCTGACCTAGCCCCCTTGAACTTCCACTTGTTTAGGCCATTAAAGGATGCCATTTGTGGAAGACATTTTGAGGATAATGAGGAGGTGATTAACACAGTGAAGCACTGGCTTTGTCACAAAGACAAGGACTGGTACTGACAGGGCATACATGCCCTGTTTCACGCTGGAGGAAGGCCATAGAATGGGATTGAGATTATGTGGAAAAATAGGGCTGTAGATAAAACACTATTCTTTCATGTGTGTAATTCTCATTATGTTCAATAAAGAATTGTTGGAGAAAAAAATGTGGTGCATTGCTTTCTGCGCAACCTTCATATGATTGGCTGGCCCCTATCACTTGACTCACTGAAGTGTCAATCATAAACTTATTTTAATTTCAGTATACTAGCATGCAAAAAGTGCAGATGAGTGGAGTGAGACAGAAAGCAGTGGCTATTCTCATTGACAGATACGAAGGAAGTTAGTGAAACAACCTTAGGATCAACTGAGGATTGAGACCCACACCTTTGGACTTCTGGCCAGATATTTACCAACATGTCACAAATTACAGATACGAACACAGAAGCAATGGCTCATTAACATCAACATGAGTAACTTAATATTAATTATATTTGGCTGGTTGAATAACTTCACTGGCTGCTTGAGTCTGTTAATGTATAACTTTCTTAGTTCCACACCTCTGAATGAGTCTCTCATGATATGGAACATAATGTGCACAGTTGAGAGTATGTTGCTAGCACATCATTCAGCATTATTCAAAATGTCAACTTCATTGTGTTATTAATAATGAGACTTTTGATTAGTAACTGCAAAATGTTGAAAGGAATTCAAAGGCTGGAAAAAATTACCACGTGACAAAAATTAACATTTCTTTACCTGAGTTCTCAAATATTCCTGATGAATAATGGACTGGTTCCTACTGATACGGTATGACGTATACATTCTCCAACAATACTATTTTTTCTGTAATGATCTATGATTTGGACAGATTTTTGGACGAATAAAGAATGGCATATTTTTTCCTTACAATAATTGATGTACTGTATTTGACGCAGCCAGCATAGTGCAAGATGGCCCAAAAACAAATAAGAAAAATATGTAGGCAATCATAAAATATTTCGTTACAGCTGTTAACTACTTTCATGAGGGCTGTCTTACAAATGGTGTACGCCAATTATATAATGTCCAAATCTTGTACTATCTGCCTCATTATGACTCAAAATAGATATTTCATTGATGAGTATAAATTCAGCACGATTCTGCTACCGTAATTAATTTACACTAGATATTTGTTTCAACTCCAATTTTACTAAGTTTTTATTGTTAACCAAGCAATTAACATTCAAGGGCCGCTGGAATCCAAAAAGTTTATTTTTATATGGAACATATATGAGGTTGTAATAGGGACTTGTGCAATAAGGCCACAACATTTATACGGTCAGTAACATAAAAATTGCATTAGAAAGTGACTCTTGGACATGGCCATTTAATCGCCTCAAGACACAAAATCAATTGGTAAAGTATTTGCTTTGCGTTTACAATACATAAACGACACTCATATTTTGTAGAATGCATTAGTTTAGTGTAATTTCTAAATCCACAATTAAACAAACATTTGATAAGTTTTGGGTTTTCCCTAGCTTTTAGGACTGTTTATAAACGCAAAAATTTAAATGTTTCTATACGAATACTATTTTACGATTCCCAAAACGCGCAGAACTATATGAATTATACCAATTTGTTACGTTACCCCACGTCAGTTGACGTTACATCCTACAAAATTAAATCCTAGAGATCAGTTACTTACTATCAGCTCTACAAGGGAGAATCAGGTACAAAATTAGGCAATAAATCAACATCACGACGAAGTTCGAAATGTTCATCTTCTTAGCGTTGTGCAATAAGTAAATGCTGCTCCATCACTGCTGGTCAAGGACAAAGATAATATGTGTTACTGATAACAATAGATCCCAATTGTTTAAGCTAAAAGGTTTATGAATTGACCGCAAAGTAATTAAGGCGACAATCTTGATTGCCAGCCGCACATCCTCATAGGTCCAATCGAATTTTGCCGCCAAATTGCAAGCACGCCGAAGAAATGCTTTCGTCAAAGACATTTAATTATAATTGGTGACGTGCATTTACTTCTTACGTGGAGTTTCACCATTCGGCCTTCGCGAACCTATTTTCAAACTACATGCTTAAAATTTAGTTATTATAAATAACATTTAGATATTTTCAGAACTACAGCGTCTTCTATAGACTGACACCAAATATTTAAAGAACTGGCACCAAATGAGACATTCACTTGCAGGTTCCGAATTTGTTAAATTTTCCATTAAAAACCATCAGACAACCAATCAACATGCATACAGTAAACTCTCAAAGTAAAGAGGTGGTATGCACTGGACTAGTAAAATAAAATGCGTTGTCCAAAAATTAAATTATAAGATCAAAGCAGCTAAAGACATTGGCATGAGTTCGTCCAGACGATGCCTCTCTCCGCGCCGCAGACGCACGGGCATAAATAGTATAGAATATTTATTCAGCTTTTAGCATGTTTACATGCAATCGGTGCCATAATTTAAAAGTTATATATACCTACAGTTGCAACGTTACTGTGATCACATGAATCTGTGGGAGAAGGTTGCTCTTCCATATAGTGTTTTGGTGTGTTAGTGTTTTGACATCGATAAGATTGGCTTCAGAGCTATATGTTCTGTGATATCGCAAGAGACAAAAGAAGATTGCTTTATTTTTGAGAGTTGTAAAATGTATCGTTTCTTAAGCAACACGCCGGTTCACGTCTTATAAAATGTTATAATAAAGAAGTTTTAAGTTCTTATTTGTGTCTGTGTTTACCTGTGTTAGACACCACCGACAAATTGGTCACCCCGACGTGATCGGCGAGACAACAAAAGAAACCCTGCAACGTAATCATCGGCGAACTGACCAACGCGGAATCTGCTGGAATTCGGCGCAGACGGTGTTCAATAAAATAATCAAAATGCAATCAGGAAGTGCACTTGACAAGGACATTCTGTCGGTACTCCGGAAATCAATAAGGTAAGTGTAAAGCTTCTCCCTTTTGGGTAGAAAAGCCCGATATTTGGTTTTGCCAAGCCGAGGCTCAGTTTACAATCGCTGCCATACCAACGGAAACAACTAAGTTCAATTATCTGCTGGCCCAGCTTGAACCGAAATATTCGGTGGCAAAAGGACGACTCTTAATCATTTTTAAGGAAAGTGAAGAGCATAAAATAAAAAAAACTGTTGAGTGCGTTAGAACATGGCGATATGAAACATAGCCAGTTATTACGAAAAATGCGAAACTATGCTGGCACCAACTTGTCAGAGAACGCTTTAAAAAACATTGTGACTCGATAAACTTCCTAGTAATAGTCAATGTATATTAGTGATATCGGAAGAAACGACGGACCCCAATCAGTTCCTTCTACAACCTTAACAGTTCAATTAAACACTTAGAAAATGAAGTTAAGACGCTCCGAGAATCAAATAGATCCATGTCACGTAGCAGAAATAGAAACAGAACACAGTTTAAAAAAAAGGTAAATATTGTTATTATCACTTCAAATTTGGCTGACAGTGTAAATGTGAAAAGTGTGTACAACCTTGCCAATGGAAAAATAAGGAAAACAAGGAAGGGTAGAGTCAAAAGCGGCTGAGTGTTCTACCCTAGTTCCTCCAGTAAGCTGTCAATATCGATTACTTATTAAAGACACGACTTGTGGACGATCTTATCTGGTAGATAGCGGTGCACATTTGTCTGTTATACCAGTGGCAAAAACTAATAAGTTTGAAATCTCTGACTTTAGTCTCTATGTTGCAAATGGTTCTGAAATAAAAACTTATGGGTCAAAGCTATTAACCATTGATTTAGGTCTTAAAAGTAAGTTTGAATGGCCCTTTATACTAGCAGATGTATCAAAAGGCATATTGGGAGCCGATATTCTTCATCAGTATGGTTTACTCATAGATCTGAAAAATAAAAAGCTTATAGATAACATTACTAAGTTAAAAATTTCTACAGAAGTAACTGCTGTGGATGCTAATGATTCAGTAAGCTCACTCTATGCAAAATGTAAGTATGCAAAACTGTTAGAGCAATTTCCTGGACGAACAAAACCATCTATAATACCAAAGGTGTTGAAGCATGAAGTACAGCATTATATCACTACTTGTAATGGTTCACCGGTGTATAGTAAAGCTCATAGGTTATTTATAGATATAGATATATACATATAACTTCTGCGCCATTTCTGTGCAGTAATGTGTTCAAAAAAATGGGTCTGAGCATTATGGGACTCAACATCTTAGGTCATAAGTCCCCTAGAAATTAGAACTACTTAAACCTAAGGACATCACACACACCCATGCCCGAGGCAGGATTCGAACCTGCGACCATAGCAGTCCCGCAGTTCCGGACTGCAGCGCCAGAACCGCTAGACCACCACGGCCGGCAGTAATGTGTATATTAGTTGTATTACATGTTTATTACCTTATAAATAAATAAAAAACTTTTTAATTTTAAATTCAGTGCATTAGTATTTGTAAAATGACTCTTTCATGTAGTGTTAATTAAAAAGACGATCATTCCACTTGGGACCTGTGGAATGGTACATTAGCTTATTTGTTTTAGTTGTAAATATTTGACATGTATTGTTGTTTTTCAGACATTTTCCACATTGTGGAGGACCTCCTCACTACAGATCAATTGGAATGAAAGTAAATCCAATCTAATCAAATCTAAACAATGGGCTAGTCCACTTTACCTTGTTATGAATAGAGTGAGTAGAGTGTTGGGATGGGCCCCCCACCATACTCTTGGCGCCTATCTGATAACATTCAATGCTTTTTTTGCATGTAATGGACGATGGTTTGAATGTGAGGAGCCCAAATCATCCTGGACTCGAAGAGGACATCAAGAAACTTAGCCTCAGATTTTAGTAATATTTTATGACTAGAGAGTCTTAACACTTTTCAAGCATCTTGGTATAGTCTGGTTAGTGAAAGGGACTAGCACCGATTTTTGTGGCGAAATCTGTACCCCTTAGCTCTGTAATATTTGATCCAGTGCGCCCATCGCCTTTGATAGCCCAAACACAGCTTGATCCACCCCACTGGTCGATGGATATAAACAAATATCACTGCATACTGGAGGATTTTAACTGAAGAAGGGATAATTCTCTCCAGCTTGTTAGCATATAGTGCAAAGAGTGTTGGCCTGAGGCTAGCTCCCTGTGGAAGACCTGTTGTAAGATGATGTGGTCAAATTAATTTATTTTGGAATCGAACCCATATGCGTCTTTCAGTGAGGAAGCTGCTGATTCCATAAATTATTTGTGGGGGAATTCCAATGGTTTCCAACTTCTGAAGCAACACAGCTGTATGAACATTACCATATGCTCCAGCTATATTCCAGAAGATGCCTATTACTTTCTCTTTTCTAGTTGTTGCGTTATGAATATCGTAAGTTAAGATATTTAAATTATCTATTGCTCCCTTGGCTGTTCTTAACCCATTCTGCCTCGATGATAGCATCTGATTTGATTCCAAGCACCATTCCAAATGATTCTCTTACCAGGCACTCTGAGATTTTGCCGCCACAGGAAGATAGAGCAATAGGTATATATGAGTCAGCCTACTCTTCATCTTCATGTAGTTTCAGTATAGGTACCACTACTTGAGTTGTCCAATCTTCTATAAGTGGGTCGTTATTCAATATTTGGTTAAATATCTGTAACCGTTTTGTGAGTGCTATGTCTGTGAGTCTTTCTATCATCTGGTAGTTTATACCATTCTTTCCAGGTGTGGAAGTCACCCCATTTTTAATGCACTTCATCAGTCCTCCATACAATAACGGTAACGCAGACAGATGACTGTTGCCCCATTGTTCAGAGGAAGAAATGGCTGCTCGGCTGCAGAAGCTGGTGAGATAAAATTCACAGTCTTCAAGCCATGTATCACTTAATGGCTGAAGCATAGTGGAGTTCCTGTTTTTGTAAAACCTTAATTTCTTCCGAACTTCAGTGATACTAACATAGTTATTTAAGCATTCGCAGAAATTTTGCCAGCAATTGTTTTTACAGTCTTAAACCACCTACGAACTTTCGCTGCTATTTTCCGATATGCAATGAAGTTTTCTACAATTTGTTGTTTACACAATTTACTATACATAAGTTCACTCTACACTATGGCTCTAGAGCACACTTTTGTCCACCAAACTGGACGCCATTGTTGAAGACCGACGACTTTCTTTTGTCCTGGAATGTAAGTTGTTGCACCGTCCCCGTGATTTAAATTAACTGTTGGTAGGCATCTTTCGGAGCTAACAAATTACTGAAAGATTGAAATTTCGCATGGACTGTTCAAATGGTTCAAGTGGCTCTGAGCACTTTGGGACTTAATAACTTCTGAGGTAAGCAGTCCCCTAGAACTTAGAAGTACTTAAACCTAACTAACCTTAGGCCATCACACACATCCATGACCGAGGCAGAATTCGAACCTGCGACTGTAGCGGTCGCGCGATTCCAGACTGTAGAGCCTAGAACCACTCGGCCACCCCGGCCGGCGCATGGGCTGTAGCAGTGTATTTCGGCCAGTCAGCGTCCTTGATTTTCCACTTACAGTTTCTATAGATAATTTCTACTGTATTTATAGGTAAGTCTATTGTGGTTTCTAGAGGGAGATGATCGGAGCCAAGAGGGTCTCGTTTTTCCACTCCATCATATAGTCGAAGTCAACAGAGCACAATGTCAAATAGATGGCCGACTGTCGTCTATTTGACTTATGTGTCGTAGTAAGAGCCATCGTTTAGAAGATCCAAATTAGATTTTCGAGAAGTGTGACCAATTCTCTGTCATTTGCGTCGTCTGTTTCGCAGTCCCATAGTGAGCGATGGGCGTTGAAGTCTGCACAACAGAGAAATGGCGTTTGAAGATGGGTAGTAATGTGCTGCAGTGGAAGATTTCGTATTTTACCCCTAGGTGGTTTGTAAATGGTGACAATGGTGAATGCGCCGTTAGGAGAACAAATTACAGCAGCCACTGCCTGGCAGTCTGTTGCCCTAATATTGATATCCATTTTTTACACTTAGCCATGACTCTAATTAATATTGCTACTCCTACTCCATTTCCATCATCTCTGCCATTTCTAAGCACTGTATATCCTTTGAATCGTATTCGTTGGGTTGGCTGAAACCAAGTTCCGCAAATATACAAGCTACCGATTTTTGGTTGCTGCTAAATTCCCGATAGACATTGCTGACCGTGCATTCCATTGGATTACTTTAAAAGTCATTGTCAAATTTGCAGAAGTTTTCAACAGTATTGTCTATAAAGGCCTGTCTCGTTACCACGTCTTTTTCATTTTTAAGAGAAGGAATAATCTGCATTATCAAAGCACAAAGACTGTTTGTAGCAGTTTCTCGATATGTATGAGATGTTGCCAGAGGTAGAGGAGTAGAGGGATAGGGGTTGATTTGTGCTGAATTCTGTGGACCCTTAAATTCATACAACATCTCAGAATAACCTTGCTTATATGAACTGCGAGTAAATGTTTTTTTTCTCTTTTTAATAGAACTGGGAGATATAACCGACATAACTATATATCTAGGTGCATGATGCAGCCTTTAGTTCTTCATGTTGAAATCCGCAGATTTCTCTTTTACTTCAGGTCAGTCACTAGGAGAGATCTCCCGTGTTTTACAGACACCAGTAGCGATTTGCACAGAATATTGTTACAGTGACAGAACGGTGGTTGCACAAAAAGTGCTGTGGGTTTCGTTGCGCTTTGTTTCCATGTGCTGCTGATAAATTGGGCAACAACGATCAGTAACGGCATAGTTTCCATTGTAATGCAAACACTTGGGATGTCCAGGATGTCAGCAATGCAAGGTCTAATGGACTCCATCACATCTGATACAATGTGCGCTACTAAGACGTTGAGAACTTAAATGGAAATGTCTAATGCAAATGTGATATTGCAAAACTGACTGGAGATACGGTTCAACAGGGCATCGCATACCGCACAAATATACTCAATGGGGAAGTTGCTGAGATTTAAATGTTACAACACAGATCGGTGTGGGGAGTAGCTACTTTCATCTCTCCATTTTCTGTTACTTTCTTTGTGAACATTTGTACTTCAGTTACTTAAAATCTCCGCCACTATTTCTGCAGGGATGTATTGGTGGGATAATGCAATATCAACATCATGTATTAGCACCCTTCTCTTTGTTTGGAAATTAGGGATATAAGCTTCCATATTTTTCTGCCAAAAAACATTAAGGGGCTTTGGGAGCATGTTGCTATTCCATGTAGTGTATTGGTGTATTAATGAGTGTTTTGACATCGATAAGGTTGGCTTCAAAGGTACATGTTCTGTGATATCACAAGAGACAAAAGGAGATTGCTTTGTTTTTGAGAGTTGTAAAATGTATCGTTGCCTAAACAACACGCCGATTCACGTCTTATAAAATGTTATTATAAAGAAGTTTTAAGTTCTTATTTGTGTTTGTGTTTACCTGTGTTACCCACCACCGACAAATTGGTGACCCTGACGTGATCGGTGAGACAACAAAAGAAACCCTGCAACGTAATTATCGGCGAATTGATCAACGCAGAATCTGCTGGAATTCGGCACAGACGGTGATCAATAAAATACTCAAAATGCAATCAGGAAGTGGACTTGACACACACAATTCTGTGAGTACTCCGGAAATCAATAATGTAAGCGTAAAGGTTCTCACTTCTGGAAAGAAAAGCCCGATATTTGGTTTTGCCAAGCCGAGGCTCAGTTTACAATCGCTGCCATAGCAACGGAAACAACTAAGTTCAATTATCTGCAGGGACCGCCTGAACCGAAATACGTCGAAGACATCTGGGATCGGTAACCACTGACGAAAATAATAAATATTCGCTGGCAAAAGAACGACTCTTAACAATTTCTAAGGAAAGTAAAGAGCTTAAAATAAAATAAAAACTGTTGAGTGGCTTGGAACTTGGCGATATGAAACCTAGCCAGTTATAACGAAAAATGCGAAACTATGCTGATACCAACGAGTCAGAGAACGCTTTAAAAACATTGAGGCTCGATAAACTTCCTAGTAATAGTCAAAGTATATTAGTGATTCGGAAGAAACGACGGACAAAATCGCGCAGATGGCCGATCGTATAGTGGAGATGCAATATTCTGAGGAGCTTCAAATTACCTCACCCCAATCACTTCCTTCCGCAACCTTACCAGTTCAGTTAAAGACTTAGAAAATGAAGTTAAGACGCTCCGAGAATCAAATAGATCCAGGTCACCCAGCAGAAATAGAAACAGAAAACAGATAAAAAATAGGTAAATATTGTTATTATCACTTCAAATTTGGCTGACAGTGTAAATGTGAAAAGTGTGTATAACCTTGCCAATGGAAAAATAAGGAAAACGAGGAAGGGTAGAGTCAAAAGCGGCTGTGTGTTCTACCCTAGTTCCTCCAGTAAGCTCTCAATATCGTTTACTTGTTAAAGACACAACTTGTGGACGATCTTATCTGGTAGATAGAGGAGCACATTTGTCTGTTATACCAGTGGCAAAAACTAATAAGTTTGAAATCTCTGACTTTAGTCTCTATGTTGCAAATGGTTGTGAAATAAAAACTTACGGGTCAAAGCTATTAACCATTGATTTAGGTCTTAAAAGTAAGTTTGAATGGCCCTTTATACTAGCAGATGTATCGAAAGGCATATTGGGAGCCGATATTCTTCATAATTATGGTTTACTCATTTGTTGTTGTTGTGGTCTTCAGTCCTGAGACTGGTTTGATGCAGCTCTCCATGTTAATCTATCCTGTGCAAGCTCCTGCATCTCCCAGTACCTACTGCAACCTACATCCTTCTGAATGTGCTTAGTGTATTCATCTCTTGGTCTCCCTCAACGATTTTTACCCTCCACGCTGCCCTCCAATGCTAAATTTGTGATCCCTTGATGCCTCAGGACATGTCCTACCAACCGATCCCTTCTTCTAGTCAAGTTGTGCCACAAACTTCTCTTCTCCCCATTCCTATTCAATACCTCCTCATTAGTTACGTGATCTACCCACCTATTCTTCAACGGTCTTCTGTAGCACCACATTTCGAAAGCTTCTATTCTCTTCTTGTCCAAACTATTTATTGTCCATGTTTCACTCCATACAAATACTTTGAGAAACGACTTCCTGACACTTAAATCAATACTTGATGTTAACAAATTTCTCTTCTTCCGAAACACTTTCCTTGCCATTGCCAGTCTACATTTTATATCCTCTCTACTTCGACCATCATCAGTTATTTTGCTCCCCAAATAGCAAAACTCCTTTACTACTTTAAGTGACTCATTTCCTAATCTAATTCCCTCAGCATCACCCGACTTAATTCGACTACATTCCATTACCCTTGTTTTGCTTTTGTTGATGTTCATCTTATATTCTCCTTTCAAGACACTGTCCATTCCATTCAACTGCTCTTCCAAGTCCTTTGCTGTCTCTGACAGAATTACAATGTCATCGGCGAACCTCAAAGTTTTTACTTCTTCTCCCTGGATTTTAATACCTACTCCAAAGTTTTCTTTTGTTTCCTTTATTGCTTGCTCAATATACAGATTGAATAACATCGGGGAGAGGCTACAACCCTGTCTCACTCGCTTCCCAACCACTGCTTCCCTTTCGTGCCCCTCGACTCTTATAACTGCCATCTGGTTTCTGTACAAATTGTAAATAGCCTTTCGCTCCCTGTAGTTTACCCCTGCCACCTTCAGAATTTGAAAGAGAGTATTCCAATCAACATTGTCAAAAGTTTTCTCTAAGTCTACAAATGCTAGAAACGTAGGTTTGCCCTTCCTTAATCTTTCTTCTAAGATTAGTCGTAAGGTCAGTATTACCTCAGGTGTTCCAACATTTCTACGGAATCCAAACTGATCTTCCCCGAGATTGGCTTCTACCAGGTTTTCCATTCGTATGTAAATAATTCGCGTTAGTATTTTGCAGCTGTGACTTATAAAACTGATAGTTCAGTAATTTTCACATCTGTCAACACCTGCTTTCTTTGGGATTGGAATTATTATATTCTTCTTGAAGTCTGAGGGTATTTCGCCTGTCTCGTACGTCTTGTTCACCAGATGGTAGAGTTTTGTCAGGACTGGCTCTCCCACGGCCGTCAGCAGTTCTAATGGAATGTTGTCTACTCCCGGGGCCTTGTTTTGACTCAGGTCTTTCAGTGCTCTGTCAAACTTTTCACGCAGTATCGTATCTCCCATTTCATCTTCATCTACATCCTCTTCCATTGCCATAATATTGTCCCCAAGTACATCGCCCTTGTATAGACCCTCTACATACTCCTTCCACCTTTCTGCTTTCCATCTTTGATTAGAACTGGGTTTCCATCTGAGCTCTTGATATTTATGCAAGTGGCTCTCTTTCCTCCAAAGGTCTCTTTAATTTTCCTGTAGGCAGTATCTATCTTACCCCTAGTGAGATAAGCCTCCACATCCTTACATTTGTCCTCTAGCCATGCCTGCTTAGCCATTTTGCACTTCTTGTCGATCTCATTTTTGAGACGTTTGTATTCCTTTTTGCCTGCTTCATTTACTGCATTTTTATATTTTCTCCTTTCATCAATTAAATTCAATATTTCTTCTGTTACCCAAGGATTTCTACTAGCCTTCGTCTTTTACCTACTTGATCCTCTGCTGCCTTCACTATTTCATTCCTCAAAGCTACCCATTCTTCTTCTACTGTATTTCTTTCCCCCATTCCCGTCAATTGTTCCCTTATGCTCTCCCTGAAACTCTGTACAACCTCTGGTTTAGTCAGTTTATTCAGGTCCCATCTCCTTAAATTCCCACCTTTTTGCAGTTTCTTCAGTTTTAATCTACAGTTCATAACCAATAGACTGTGGTCAGAGACCACATCTGCCCCTGGAAATGTCCCACAATCTCCAGGATTATTCCATGTATACAACCTTCTTTTATGATTCTTGAACCAAGTGTTAGCTATGATTAAGTAGTGCTCTGTACAAAATTCTACCAGACGGCTTCCTCTTTCATTTCTTATTCCCAATCCATATTCACCTACTATGTTTCCTTCTCTCCCTTTTCCTACTGACGAATTCCAGTCACCCATGACTATTAAATTTTCGTCTCCCCTCACTTCCTGAATAATTTCTTTTATCTCATCATACATTTCTTCAATTTCTTCGTCATCTGCAGAGCTAGTTGGCATATAAACTTGTACTACTGTAGTAGGTATGGGCTTCGTGTCTATCTTGGCCACTATAATACGTTCACTATGCTGTTTGTAGTAGCTTACCCGCATTCCTATTTTTTTTATTCATTATTAAACCTACTCCTGCATTACCCATATTTGATTTTGTATTTACAGCCCTGTATTCACCTGACCAAAAGTCTGTTCCTCTTGCCACCGAACTTCACTAATTCCCACTATATCTAACTTTAACCTATCCATTTCCCTTTTTAAATTTTCTAACCTACCTGCCCGATTAAGGGATCTGACATTCCACGCTCAGATCTGTAGAATGCCAGTTTTCTTTCTCCTGATAACGACGTCCTCCTGAGTAGTCCCCACCCGGAGATCCGAAAGGGGGACTATTTTACCTCCAGAATATTTTACCCAAGAGGACGCCATCATCATTTAATCATACAGTAAAGCGGCATGCCCTCGGGAAAAATTAAGGCTGTAGTTTCCCCTTGCTTTCAGCCGTTCACAGTACCACAACAGCTAGGCCGTTTTGGTTAATGTTACAAGGCCAGATCAGTCAATCATCCAGACTGTTGCCCCTGCAACTACTGAAAAGGCTGCTGCCCCTCTTCAGGAACCACACGTTTGTCTGGCCTCTCAACAGATACCCCTCCGTTGTGGTTGCATCTACGGTACGGCTATCTGTATCATTGAGGCACGCAAGCCTCCCCACCAACAGAAAGGTCAATAGTTCATGGGGGGGGGGGGGGGTTTACTCACAGACCTGGAAAATAATAAGCTTACAGATAACATTACTAAGTTAAAAACTTCTACAGAAGTAACTGCTGAGGATGCTAACGATTCATTAAGTCACACTATGCAAAATGTAAGTATGCAAAAGTGTTAGAGCAATTTCCTGAACGAACAAAACCATCTATAATACCAAAGGCGTTAAAGCATGAAATACAGCATTATATCACTACTTGTAATGGTCCACCAGTGTATAGTAAAGCTCATAGGCTGGATCCAAATAAATCGCAAATAGCTAAGAAAGAATGTCAGTTTCTGCTGAATAATGGTATTATACATCCATCACAATTACAATGGGCTAGTCCACTTTACCTTGTTATGAAGTCCAATGGTCAGTGGCGAGTTTGTGGAAATTATCGTCATCTTAATGACAAGACTCTCTCATACTGGTATCCAGTCCCTCAAGTAGATGATGTAGATTTGATGCTGCAGAATAAGAAGATATTCTCCAAGATTGGCTTACTAAAACCGTATTATCAAATTCCTTTAGCTGAAGATGACAAACCAAAGTCAGTGGTTACTACTCCTTTTGGTCTGTATGAATTTAATTATATGCCCTTCGGACTTCGAAATGCACCGAGCACATTTCAGAGGTTTATACACGAAGTTGTGAGAGAGTTGGATTTCTGCTTTCCATATCTGCATGATATTTTAATAGCATCAGAATCTCCCAAACAACATATTGATCATCTAAATTTACACTTTAAACAATTAAATCAGTATGATTTAGTAATAAATGTTGCAAAACCCGTATTTGGAGTGCAAGAACTGACATTCTTGGGACAATTAATCACATCCTCAGGAGCTAAGCCAGATCCAGAAAAAGTGTCTGTGCCAATGAACTACAAGCGACCTGAAATTGTTCGCGAACTTCGAAGATTTTTAGGAATCATTAATTTTTATCGTAGATATTTAGAACACGCTGCAGAAAACCAAGCCTTGTTGAATGATTTTCTAAAAGGAACAACTAAAAATGACCAAAGACATATTGACTTGATAGAAGAGGAAATTGTTCAGTTCCAAAAATGTAAAGAACTCGGAAATGCAACAATTTTAACATTTCCAGGTTTTCACAGGCAAATCATGTTATTTGTAGATGCATCCGATTTTGCAGCTGGTGCTGTGTTGCAACAGTGGCAAGATTAACAATGGAAACCTACTGGATTCTTTTCAAAAAAGTTCACAAATGCACAGAAACAGTATTCCACATATGACAGAGAACTTCTTAGTGTATACATGGCTGTCAAGTATGTCAGTTATCTGTTAGAAGGTAGAGACTTTATTATTTATACTCATCATGCCACTCTAACATATGCATTCAAGCAGAAGAATGAGAAAGTAATGTCAATCCAATTACATTATCTCCAATATATTTCACAGTTTATAACAGATTAGTGACATATTTCTGGTAAAGCAAATATTGTGGCTCATCGCTTTTCAAGGCTTGAAGAATTGTTTCAGATTAACTATGAAGAGATAGCCCAAGCACAAGAAAAGGGCGAAGAGCTTCATTAACTGCTATCTGGCAATAATAGTTCGCTTGAATTAAAATAGTATTTGACTCTGACAGGAAAGCAATTGTGGTTTGATGTCACGATACAAAGTATTCGACCTTATATTCCTGTACAATTCTATGCTATTTTTCAGCTTATCATAATATGGTTCATCCAGGTATGGAGGCAACTGTAAAAATGATTACATCAAGTTGTGTCTGGATGAATATGAAAAAGAGCATTGGAAACTGGTCACGAGCATGTAATACTTGTCAAAAAAACAAGGTATCACGACATGTGCATTCACCAATAGGACACTTTCCCAACGCTGATGAATGTTTTAAAGTAATTCACCTGGATTTGATAGGGCCAATGCCTCCTTCTGATGAATATATGTATTGCTTAACATGCACTGATTTTGTTACGAGTTGGACAGAGGTAATACCATCTCAGGATATACAAGCAGAAGCTGTAGCTCAAGCTTTCTTCAATTGTTGGATTACTAGATTTGGCACACCTTATCAAATAGTAACCGATCGCAGAAGACAAATTGATTCTGAGCTATTTCAAGCACTCTCTAAAATATGTGGTTGTAATCAAACTCAAACTACTGCATATAATCCTCAATCCAATGGAAATATAGAAAGACTTCATCACACACTTAAAGCAACAAACTGTTTAATTCAACTACAAAATGGACTGAAAAAATACCTGTAGTCTTTCTTGGTCTTCGTTGCTCATTCAGAGAAAACACGAATGCTACAATAGGAGAAATGGTTTATGGTTCACATATCAGGATACCTGCTGATTTTTTTCAAAAAGTCAGAACAAAATGGGATTCAGACTAACCCCAATTTGTTTCACAACTGAAACAAGATATGAACTGGCTGAAACCTGTGCAAATAGTTCACAAGGTAAAATAGACACCATTTGTATACAAGTACCTCAGCACTTCAACACCCGTATTTGTAAGGGCTGACAGAGTAAAAAAGTCGTTAGAACTTCCATATGAAGGCCCATACACAGTTGTGGAAAGAACACCAAAATTTTTTGACTCAAAATTAAAGACCAACTAAAAAATCATTTCCATCGACCGATTGAAACCTGCATAATTGCTGAACGAATATGTTAGATTGCTGGAAGATACTTCAGTTTCACCACCACCCGAGGAGAAACGACCAGAAGATAAAAAACCACGAACATCAATATCAGATCTCGTAATTCGATTTCCCACAATACTAGTGGACATGGTACAGATAATTGTGACTGTCTTACTGAGAAGGGGGTGATGTGGGAGCAGGTTGCTCTTCCATATAGTGTTTTCGTGTGTTAGTGAATGTTTTGACATCTATAAGGCTGGCTTCAGAATTATATGTTCTGTTATATGATCAGAGACAAAAGAAGATTGTACTGTTTTTGAGTGTTGTAAAATGTATCGTTGCCTAAGCAACAGGCTGAGTCATGCCTTATAAAATGTTATAATAAATGTGTTTTAAGTTCTTCTTTGTGTTTACCTATGTTAGACACTACCGACAGGGCCATAGCCTATTTGTAGGCTGCCCAGGTCTGGTATCAATTTTATATCTGTTTCTACCAACAACTGAGATATTATCAGTTTCGTATCTCAAGTTGTTATTTTCTGTATGCAGCATTCTTCCAAGTGCCACTGGATGTAACTTCTCTGCCGGCCGGAGTGGCTGAGCGGTTCTAGGCGCTACAATCTGGAACCGCGCGACCACTACGGTCGGAGGTTCGAATCCTGCCTCGGGCATGGATGTGTGTGATATCCTTAGGTTAGTTAGGTTTAAGTAGTTTTACGTTCAAGGGGACTGATGACCTGAGAAGTTAAGTCCCGTAGTGCTCAGAGCCATTTGAACCATTTTTTTGTAACTTCTCTCCATTACCATTCTCTCCCTCTACAAAGACAATATAAGGACTCGTATCTGTTGGTTGATATATATTATGTTTACTAGCGAGTTTTTTGTTGCATGGTACTTCCTCCACGAGGATCCGCTGTAGTAGCTGGATTGTTCACGTCTTTACACCTAACAGACTCTTGGGTAGTAAGCTGCCCATTACCATTTCTATTTCCTGCATTTACCCTCTTGTTACTGTCTATGCCAACAACTTCCACAGTGTATGCGACATTATCAATATCTACCATGTCTACATTCCCTTCAACATTACTACTGTGCTTTTAACTTGCCTTCGCCTTCTCCAGTGCATTTGCATTCGCAGCTGTTACCTGTTGGGTTGGTGGTGGCTGTTGTCATGCCTTTTGTCACTAGGTGGTGTTTGTCAAACACTGCATCGAGACGTCTGAATGTGATGAATGCCGGTCCAACTCGTTCTGATTGTTCTGAGGCAGTAATCTTGAGAGCAGATGTCGATGGTATCCAGTTGATACTGTTAGTAATTACCACTGTCGAAGGAAGGTGCATCAATACTGTTTCGATGTTGTGACACATATGCAAGGCCACAGCTGACCCTTGGCCAGTGTCGACTGGGATCTGGTCTTTATTTTCCATTTTAAAAAACTTCCGCTGAGAGAAATCTCCCGGCGACGATGTTTTAATACTTGTTGCTGACGATTTGTCAGTAATATATCCAACAGGTTAACTAAAAGCGATAGGAAAACAGCATTATTTTGTTGCTAACCAAAGTTCGTAACTCTCGTGGTGTACCATATTAGATTTGTAAAAAGTGATCAGTTTGTTTAACAATATACTCTCCTGAAGTACTTACTCACGCAAAAGGCTTCTTGTAATACATTTAGGAAAGGATCTGTCGGTGGTGTCTAACACAGGTACACACACACACAAAAGAACTTAAAACATTTTATAACATTTTATAATGCGTGAATCGGCGTATTGCTTAGGCTACGATACGTTTTGCAATTCTCAGAAGCAATATAATCTCCTTTTGTCTCTTGTGATATCTCACAACATATAGTTCTGAAGCCAACGTTATCGATGTTAAAACACTCACTAACACACGAAAACACTGTATGGAAGAGCAACCTGCTCCCACATCACCCCCTTCTCAGTAAGACAGTGACAATCCACTGTGGCACGTCCACTAGTCTTGTGGGAGATCGAATTACACGACCCGATCTTGATGTTTGTGGTTTTTTATCTTCAGGTTGTTTGTCCTGGGGTGGTGGTGAAACTGCAGTATCTTCTGGCAATCTAACATCTTCGTTCAGCAAATATGCAGGTGTAGCCAAAACAACCCAAACCACTAAAAGCAACAAGTGGATTACTAGTGGTATAAGGAAATCTTGTGCTAGGAAACGGTACCTACACAATATTGCAAGAAAGTACAACACAATTCAGGAGTTTGATAGCAAAAAATTTAAATCTAACATAAATAAAATAATAAAGGAGGTAAAGAAACGAGACAATGACAAATACGTAGAAGATGCTTCAAACAGAACCAAAACAATCTGGCAAGTTGTAAAGAAAGAAACCGAATCTTACAAAAATAGAGTTAATAATATTGTATTAAAGGCTGGCTTGGAAAACATTCATAACCCACAGGAAGTAGGTAATATGTTTAATAACTATTTTATAAATATAACAGAGAAACTACTACAACAGACCTCCAATAGAAATCAGCATACAGAAACAGGGAAAACAGTCTCAGGCAAATCAATGTTTCTGTACCCAATAAGTGTAGAAGTACAGGTTACAATAAAAAGTCTCAAAATGAAACACACTGCAGGTGTAGATGACATACCTGATTTCATTATAAAGAAATGTGGGGACTTGATCACTGAGCCCTTAACTCACCTATGTAACCTATCTTGTGTGTGGGAACTTTTCCTTCATGTTTGAAAATATCAAAAGTAAAGCCATTATACAAGAAAGGAAACAAAGAAGATATTTCCACCTACAGACCACTGGCACTTCTGTCTGTTTTCTCAAAAATATTAGAAAAGCTCTTCAATAAGAGACTAACTGTCTTCTTAGAAGATAATGGCATTCTGTCAGAATCTCAACATGGATTTAGAGCAAACCATTCAACCAAATCAGCAGTTCACTCCTTTCTATTAGAGGCACTGACAGCATTAGACAACAAAAAACTTTCCATGGGCATATGTTTAGATTCGTCAAAGGCATTTGACACCATAAATCATGACAAATTGCTACACAAGCTAGAAAATCTTGGCATTAGGGGAACAGTTGACAACTGGCTCAGCTCTTATCTTAAGAACAGGGAACAATATGTGGAAATAGATCAAGAAAGGGTTAATGTCATTAGGAAATATAATTCCAAGCTACTGACTGCTAGATATGGAGTTCCACAAGGATCAGAATGGGTCCTGTTCTGTTCTTACTCTATGTAAATGACCTAAACATAAGCAATGACAGCAGTAAAATATTTAATTTGCTGATGATATGAGTGATCTAATTACAGGAAACTCAGAAGAAACCCTCACAAAAAACATAAGAGAAGCCACTTACAGGCTAACATGTTACTTTGATAACAATGACATAATAATAAATACTGGAAAAACTGCATGTAGACACGTTCCTGTATAGACTGCAGACGAATGGTCTATCACAACACTGCAAAAAGGTACCTTGTGTTACTGGGCAAAGTGCAGTCCAGAAGCTTACGCATCTGCCTCAGAGCTAAGCATTCTTCTCACTAATGCGTTTCTCCTGGAAGCA
The DNA here is from genome assembly GCF_023864275.1 of Schistocerca cancellata. Lineage (NCBI taxonomy): Eukaryota > Metazoa > Arthropoda > Insecta > Orthoptera > Acrididae > Schistocerca > Schistocerca cancellata. Next base: position 677,268,826 of record NC_064631.1, read on the forward strand.
TCAGAAATGCCTTTACATATTAGTAGACAATGCTGCATGATCGCTTCATGTTACAGCGAATTGTAGACTCTAAACATCCATTGAAAAACAAGTGCGAAATGCTCTCACAAACCGGGAATAACAGAAATGTGAGGCAGCAACAGTTTTATATCTAAAATTGGTATGAACACTGGAAATATCTACAAAATAAAATACACTGAAGTGAAGCTCTCCCAGTGTTCCTACATGAGTACCACAGTTTTCACCTACATCATACTTGGCAGAAAAATGATCAGGAAATCTTCAACTGCATACAGATGGCTAAAAAATGGGTAAGGAAAATCATATTGGATGCGCTATCATCTGTCCAGAATCTACAGAAGAGAGAAAGTTGCAACTAACGTGAAACGCTTCCATATTTCTAGCTGAAACTTTCGCTATTATAGAGGTGATCAAATACGCAAAATCTCTCAAAATACCCAAGGCAATAATAATCACCGTTCCTCAAAGGGTCCTAAAAGCAATTAGTTACAGGAACTGGGACAAAAGAACTAATAAATTCACTCTAGTCACAGTGGATCATTATCACGAAGCTAAGAAGACTTATCAGATTATAGAATTTGTATATGTCAAATCACATTCTGGCATTCTATACAATGATATAGCTGATCAGCTAGCGACATATGCGATTAGCTGTGGAAGATGTTGGACATGAAAATCCCATACACAGAATACCTCCTAACAGTAAAATAACAAGCGCTTCTATTGTGACAAGAAGAATTGAATGGAAGTCAACAAACAAGAGATAAAAGCTATACACATGTGCAGCCATTCATACCAAGACAGCCCCTTTATATAGAATTGCCATATTGGAAACAATCTACTGTCAGCATGAAGAAGAAACAATTGGTGATATAAACCACATCTTATTTCAGTGCAGACAATATGAGAAAGGTAGAGTCAACTTTTTAAAAGGAACTCTTAAAACCTGGCCACTGTCGGCCACTTTACACGATCACAATTCACAGAATCACAACCAGGAGGAGCCACGACACCATATCCAGACTTACAGCTAAATATGATATAAAAATTTAAATGCAATTGCGTATGTGTACCAATACATTTAAATTGTGTTGCCAAAAAATTATATATGCTAGAAGGCAATTAAAAAAAAGAACAGTATACCACACTGATTCAGCATTCACATTAATATCTTTATATCTATATAAACTGTAAATAATTACAATAATCATGAACTTTATCTCCATGTTGCCTTAGGATATAGTACAGTGAATCAACATACCATGCTAGTAATTTCATAAAATATTGCAATTTATATTTGCATTTTATTTATTTGGTCCAGTAAATCTCACATGTACAGTGTAGCACATCAGCTGCTGGACAGGTCAACACAAATATATTTTCGTGTTTATATGATGTTTTCTATGCATTAATGAATAAATTTACTTCATTCTGACTTACAACTAAACCATTTAGCTAGAAAATTACAAACGAAAATATGAATGATATTCATTAATACAAACTTTACATGCTACAAGTAGATAGTTGTGGGTACTCCAGTACTATATCGTAGTTGGAAGTACCAGAGACACATTTTCGAATGACATTCACTTTATTAAGGGCGTCTTTACACAGAGATATCGGCAAATAATAAGAACGACACAAAAACATTGCCGACAAGAGCACAGGTGTATACAGCTAGCAGACATGGAGACGCTGTATTAACGAGCAAACCAATAGATGACTCTACAGTCTTGCGACCATGATCCTTTGCATGGGAGCAATTTCTGCTGCTCATGCTTTAGTCTCCGGTGATCTTTCGTATCATTACTTATACAGGGGAGACTTAACAACAAAAAAGGACTGCACATCATTCAGCTATATAACTTAAACAACGATGGCGTGCTACACTGCAAAATTTCTGTGCCTACATCTACATTCTGCAAACCACCATGAAGTGTATGGCAGAGGGTATACCATTGTATCAGTTATTAGGCTTCCTTCCCACTTGAATACCTCTGTGCATGCAGTAATTATTCTAATCTTATCCTCACTATCCCTATGTGAGCGGTATGTACGGGGTTGTAGTACATTCCTAGAGTAATCATTTCAAGCCAGTTCTTGAAACTCTGTTAATAGACTTTCTCAGGATAGTTTACATCTATCTTCAAGAGTCTTCCAGTTCAGTTCCTTCAGTATTACTGTGACTTTCTCCCATGGATTAAACAAACACGTGACCATTCGTGCTGCCCTGTTAGTCTTATCTGGTATGGGTCCCACTCACGAGTTCAGCTGTTTCTCAGTATCACTAACACCAATGCCAATTTTACTCATCTTTTCAGCAGTACAAGGATTAAATTGGGACATTTTTCATGGGATATTCTCTGTAAAGGAACATCTGAAAACAGAGTTAAGCATTTCATCTTTAGCTTTGTGTATTATAATTAAAAATTAGTAAAGGAAAGAAGGAAAGAAATTGATAGGTAATTGCGTTTTTGCTTGTAGTGAAAAGAGAATATTAGTAAAATTGCATTATTATGAAATGTTCTGTGTGTGCGAAATTGTGTTATTGTTCATTCGCTTTACCCTGCGTCGATTTCTTTTCTGTGTCCATCAGTATATATCTTTTAATTATATTTTCCGTCTTCTGAAAGTTTCTCCTTCTGTTAATTTTACGAAAATATGACCATGGACTTCTTTTCCTCAACTTCAATTGTAGATGCAGGCAGCTGACTCTGGGGAACACCAGTGCCTCTCAAGGAGATATAAAATATGAAGGAATTCTTCTTAACTTGTTTCTATTTCACTTCTATAAAAATACTTAAAACTGTTATTAAGTCTTCTCGTATTCAGAAACTCGTATATACAAAACACTCATAGCCCATCATACTCTGAGCAGTACAGCATAATAAAACTTCTACATACGAAAGAGTCAAACAAAATCATGTACAGAAAAGGTGAATAATGTTTTATGGTCATTTGCCATTCATAATGAAAGTCTTTGCCAATGCTTACAGTCAGTCTTTGATTATATAGTTACTGCTGTATCATTTTTTAATAAATTTTAACTTTAACGTATCCTGTGGATCTTTCATGTTGTACCTACCCAATTACTGCCACACTGTACGTTGACATGGTATAGAGATGTACAGTGTTTTAGTATGTGCATAACTTGTATTTACATTTGCCAATAGGGGTCGATGTCCTATATTTGTTGGCTTTTCTTTTATTTAATGGAATTGATATGTCAGCTTATCCTATGCATGTTAGAGTTCTACAAGAAATTGAAGGAATTCATACATAATATGATAGTTCATTACATATTTGAATCTAGTGCACTGACAATAATGCTCAGTTTGCTTCGGCTTCGGTGCCAGGTTTTGCGCCTGCGCACTAGTACGTTTGGCAGCTAAGCACGAGCTGCCAATGGTCAACATGCTAGTTGCTACTGTCGTGTGTGTGTGCTCTCGTTTCTTAGTGTAAATTTCACATTGAGTGTTACTCTTTCACCTGAGTATTACATATTAAAGTATTGCTGTGGTGTTTGTCTTCATTCTGAGTGCAGTGTGTGTGTGTGTGTGCTTGTTGTTCAAAATCCAACGCTGTGGCAGAAGATCTCCATTCTTATGGCCCAGGCGTCGTTATTACCTGTCGTACTCGCATTTTCAGAGGAGAAAACTGTAGCCAACAGCAACTGTTGACACTGTAAGTACTAGCTCGAACAAGTATAGTGCACTTATTGTGTCGGGCGTTGTGAGACACAATACTTAGAAATTACGTCATTGCACATGTATGTTAATGTCACTACACTTCACCATCCACTTTGCTGAAAGACTTATATTGCTGTCCAAAACACTGTATAAGGTGCTTGTCTTTAAAGTTCACTCCTTTACACAGAGTTTCGGTTTCAATGAAAATTCATACAAGTATTGAGTTAAAACAAAATATAACATGATAGCTTATATCTATGGCTGACATTTCATCCATCATCCATCATCCATACTAGATCCCTCAACGGATTGACTGACGAGGAGATTCAATCTTTCCTCACTGAGCAGGGCGTGACGGCTGTCCATAGGGTCATGAAAAAGGTCAACAATGACCTTGTACCGACCCGGACACTTTTCTTGACCTTTGATAGTGTTAAGCTGCCATCGTGCATCAAGGCGGGCTACGAGGTTATTTCTGTTCGCCCCTATGTCCCGACACCTACGCGCTGCTACCAGTGTCAGCGTTTCAATCACACTCGACAGTCTTGTTCCAATGCGGCTAAATGTGTCACTTGTGGCAGGGATGCCCATGAGGGTGACTGTCCACCTCCGTCTCCTCGTTGTGTGAACTGTCAGGGTGACCATGCCGCATCCTCCCGCGACTGTCCTGTCTATAAGGAAGAACGCTGTATCCAAGAAATTCGGGTCAAAGAGAAAGTGTCCACCTCGGCTGCTCGCAAGCTATTGGCTAGTAGGAAGCCCACGCTGCTCCCAGCGGGAAAATACAGTACTGTCCTCGCCTCTCCTCGGACTACCAGGGAGGTGGCAACCCAGACATGCGATCTGACCTTCAGCACCACGGTCGTCCGTTCGGCCAGTGCTAAGATCGCGCGGTCGACGTCTCCTCTTCCTCCCATCACCCCACAGACACCAGCCCCTTCATCAGCTTCTGCTAAGACGAAGACCCCGAAGTCAGATGCACGGGCCTTCAAGAAGGAACTGTCCCGTGCAGACTTCCTACGTACCTCGACCTCCCAGCCCTCGACCAGTACTTCCACCAAACGACCTTCCAAGAAGGCTCATGGGAAGCACAGTTCTCCTTCTCCGCAACGGCGCATTTCTTCTCCTGCGCCACCCAGCGGTTGCCGCCCCAGGCCGTCATCCGTTTCGCCTGGCCGCACCGCTGGTAGCCGAACATCTGGCCGTTCACCGGCGACGGAAGCTTCCCCTCCCGGCCATCTTCCCAAGATGGCAGATGAACCTATAGACCCAATGGACGATGACTGTCCGCCTACTGATAGCGGCGGCAGTGCTCGCTCGAAGCCAGGCCCTCAGCGGTCTTCGAGGTGACCCCTTCTTTCATCTTCCTTTTCTTCTTACGATGGCACTTATTCACTGGAATATTCGCAGCATTCGTTCCAACCGAGAGGACTTGAAGTTGCTGCTCCGCTTGCACCGTCCGCTCGTCGTAGCCCTCCAGGAAACGAAGCTACGCCCATGCGATCAAATTGCCTTGGCACACTACACCTCTGTGCGTTTTGACCTACCCCCTGTGGTAGGTATCCCGGCTCATGGAGGGGTTATGTTGCTGGTCCGGGATGATATTTACTTCGATCCCATCCCGTTGCACACCGGCCTGCAGGCAGTTGCCATCCACATTACTCTCCCCACTTTTACATTTTCCATTTGTACCGTTTACACTCCATCGTCGTCTGCCGTTACCAGGGCAGACATGATGCAACTTATTGCTCAGCTACCTGCACCATTTTTGTTAAGTGGAGACTTCAATGCCCACCATCCCCTTTGGGGCTCTCCAGCATCCTGCCCGAGGGGCTCCCTGTTAGCAGACCTTTTCAACCAGCTCAATCTTGTCTGCCTCAATACTGGCGCCCCTACTTTTCTTTCGGACACATCTCACACCTATTCCCATTTAGACCTCTCTATATGTACTCCCCAACTTGCACGCCGGTTTGAGTGGTATGCACTTTCTGATACATATTCGAGCGACCACTTCTCGTGTGTTATCCATCTCCTGCAGCATACCCCCTCTCCGTGCTCATCTAGTTGGACCATCTCCAAAGCAGACTGGGGGCTCTTCTCTTCCAGGGCGACCTTTCAGGATCAAACCTTCACAAGCTGCGATCGTCAGGTCGCACACCTCACGGAAGTCATTCTCACTGCTGCTGAATATTCCATCCCTCACCCTACTTCTTCTCCACGTCGCGTACCGGTCCCCTGGTGGACCGCAGCATGTAGAGACGATTTACGTGCTCGTCGACGTGCTTTACGCACCTTTAAACGCCAGTGGCGAATTGTATCAATTATAAACGATTACGTGCACAGTGCCGTCATATTATTAAAGAAAGCAAGAAAGCCAGCTGGGCTGCTTTCACAAGCACCTTCAACAGTTTTACTCCTTCTTCTGTTGTCTGGGGTAGCCTGCGCCGGCTATCTGGCACTAAGGTCCACTCACCAGTTTCTGGCTTGACGGTCGCGAATGACGTCCTTGTGGCCCCTGAGGCTGTCTCCAATGTCTTCGGCCGCTTTTTCGCAGAGGTTTCGAGCTCCGCTCATTACCACCCTGCCTTCCTCCCCCGCAAACAGGCAGAGGAGGCTAGGCCACCTGACTTCCGCTCCTCGAATTGTGAAAGTTATAATGCACCATTCACCATGCGGGAACTCGAAACCGCACTTGGCCGATCACGGTCCTCCGCTCCAGGGCCTGATTCTATTCATATTCAGATGTTGAAGAACCTTTCTCCTGCGGGTAAAGGTTTTCTTCTTCGTACATACAATCGCATCTGGATTGAGGGACATGTTCCCGCATGCTGGCGCGAGTCTATTGTTGTCCCGATTCCTAAGCCGGGGAAGGACAAGCACTTGCCTTCCAGTTATCGACCTATCTCGCTTACCAGCTGTGTCTGTAAAGTGATGGAGCGAATGGTTAACTCTCGATTGGTTTGGCTGCTCGAATCTCGACGCCTACTTACCAATGTACAATGTGGATTTCGAAGGCGCCGCTCTGCTGTTGACCATCTGGTTACCTTGTCGACCTTCATTATGAATAACTTCTTGCGGAAGCGCCCGACCGCGGCTGTGTTCTTTGATTTGGAGAAGGCTTACGACACCTGTTCGAGGGCGGGCATTCTCCGCACCATGCATACATGGGGCCTTCGCGGTCGCCTCCCTCTTTTTATTCGTTCCTTTTTAATGGATCGACAGTTCAGGGTACGTGTGGGTTCTGTCCTGTCAGACACCTTTCGCCAGGAGAATGGGGTGCCACAGGCCTCAGTTTTGAGCGTCGCTCTCTTCGCCATAGCGATCAATCCAATAATGAATTGCCTCCCAGCTGATGTATCAGGCTCCCTTTTCGTGGACGATTTTACCATCTATTGCAGCGCGCAGCGTACGTGTTTCCTGGAGCGCTGTCTTCAGCATTCTCTTGACCGTCTTTACTCCTGGAGTGTCGCCAATGGCTTCCGTTTTTCTGCCGAGAAGACGGTCTGTATTAACTTCTGGCGCTACAAAGAGTTTCTCCCACCGTCCTTACGACTCGGTCCCGTTGCTCTCCCATTCGTGGAGACAACAAAATTTTTAGGTCTTACATTTGACAGGAAACTTAGTTGGTCTCCACATGTGTCATATTTGGCTGCCTGTTGTACCCGTTCTCTAAATGTCCTCCGTGTTCTCAGTGGTATGTCGTGGGGAGCGGATCGAACCGCCCTACTTCGCCTATATCGGTCGATCGTCCGCTCCAAGCTGGATTATGGGAGCTTCGTATACTCCTCTGCACGGCCATCCATCTCACGCCGCCTCAACTCCATACAACATCGGGGTTTACGACTTGCGATCGGAGCGTTTTATACTAGTCCCGTAGAGAGTCTTCATGCTGACGCTGGCGAATTGCCACTCACCTACCGGCGCGATATACTGCTTTGTCGGTATGCCTGTAGGCTACTGGCAATGCCCGACCACCCGTCTTATCGTTCCTTTTTTGATGACTCTCTCGACCGTCAATACGGGTTGTATGTCTCTGCCCTGCTACCCCCTGGAGTTCGCTTTCGTCGCCTCCTTCAACACCTTAATTTTTCACTCCCTGCAACCTTTCGAGTGGGCGAGAGCCACACGCCACCTTGGCTCCAGGCTCAGGTTCGCGTCCACCTTGACCTCTGATCGCTCCCGAAGGAGGTTACCCCCGGTTCAGTCTACCACTCCCGTTTTGTCGAACTTCGTTCGAAGTTCATTAATATGACCTTCATTTATACAGATGGCTCTAAGACCAATGACGGGGTCGGGTGTTCTTTTATTGTCGGGGCAGAAAGTTTCAAATACCGGCTCCATGGCCATTGTTCGGTCTTCACAGCTGAGCTCTTTGCCCTCTACCAGGCTGTTCTTTACATCTGCCGCCACCGACATTCTGCATATGTCATCTGCTCCGATTCCCTGAGCGCTATCCAGAGCCTCAGTGATCCATACCCGGTTCAACCTTTCGTGCACCGGATCCAATGCTCTCTTCAGCAGCTGGTGGACGTCGGTTCTCCGGTTAGCTTTATGTGGGTTCCTGGCCATGTCGGTATCCCTGGGAACGAAGCTGCAGATGCCACGGCCAAGGCTGCGGTCCTCCAGCCTCGGACAGCTTCTTGTTGTGTCCCTTCGTCAGATTGTAGCAGGGTCATTTGTCGGCGCATTTTATCGCTGTGGCATGCCGAATGGGCTGCATTTACAGACAACAAGCTTCGGGCCTTGAAACCTCTTCCCGTGGCTTGGACGTCCTCCTCACGCCCTTCTCGGCGGGAGGAGGTAATTTTGGCCCGGTTACGAATTGGACACTGCCGGTTCAGCCATCGCCATCTGCTGACGGCTGCGCCGGCGCCGTTCTGTCCATGTGGGCAATTGCTGACGGTCCGCCACATTTTAACGTCCTGTCCGGATTTTAACACACTGCGTCTTGATCTTGGCCTGCCATCTACCCTAGAAGCCATCTTAGCGGATGACCCACGAGCAGCTGCTCGCGTTCTTCATTTTATCAATTTGACAACCCTCTCTAGGGACATTTGATTATGCTGTTTTCTTTTTTTAATCCTATGCCTCAGTCTGTCTTTTATCGTGTTTTCCGTTTCGTTGCTGTTTTAAACTTGTGACTCGCGGTGCATTCCTAACGTAGTCTGGGCGCTAATGACCGTTGAAGTTGTGCGCCCTAAAACCACAAAAAAAAAAAAATTCATCCATCACTTATACTATGAACATAAATTTCTTAAGTTTTAAAACGTCATAAATTTTTCATTAACTGGTTTCAGTTACTACAGTTTAGTTGTAACTACTTAAAACTAATTTCATTATGTAGTTCTGTGGCCACTTATACATTCGGTCATTACATTTGTCCACAGATATTTCCATGCCTTGTTTAAATTCAGAGACATTCATTTATTCTGTTACCCTTTATGATCATTTACCCTGCAGAGATAATTATTTGACATTTCCTATGGCATTTTTTCGTTTATTCTTAGCTTACACGGCTCATATATTTCTCCGTAATGCTTCCTATTGCTTGGAAATATGTTCTATATAGCTCAGTATTTAATTAAATCTGTGTGTTCACATATCAGTAGTTTCCTTAGTTCTTAGACATTAGATGTAATTACATAGTTTATCTGTTTACTTTGTGTTTAAGTTAGGTACTTGTACATAGGAATTCCTGTTTCGTTGCGCCTTCTGCCAGTCTGTCGTGCATGCGCACTAGTCAATGCCTCCTTTCGTACTAACAACGTCAGCGCGTATTGTTAAGTGTCCACAACTGAGCCATAAGCTTATTCTGTTTATACTTTCATTTCGCGTGAAGTGGTGTATTACTTCTTATTCCTGTTAATTTTATGCTTACATGTAGAAATCAAAAGAATTACTTATACCTATACACCTTACTTTATCCTAAAATACACTCTGGAAAAAAACTACACTTAGAGCTATGTACATTATGTACACTTATCTTGTGATAGAAGGAAAAATGCTACCTTGTTTCATAATTCTATAAAAGCTTTTTTATCTTTGTGTGAGGGTGGAGACCCTTGTCTCTCCCTGTTTTCTCATAGACTAATCTGTACATTGCAAAGCAAGCTATTTTAGAAATTGTATATGATCCTGTTTAGAGTAACAGCCACTTCTTATTCAGTTTGCCAATTTTTTGTCTATTTAGGGTGCATCCATAAGAGGACTCGTTGCCCTTCAAACAACTGTGTAATACGTTTCAGTTTCTAACTATAAATTTTCTTTCTGGACTAGATCCGATTTCGAGTGTAATCCTAGCTTGTTTGATTTTGTCTTCTACTGTCGTTTCTGTAGTGGGTACTTTTGGTACGGTCGACTACCACTCATTCGTTTTTTTGTCCAGAACATCAATTCATTAGGTGTGAAACCTGATGAAGAATGTGGAAGGAAACCTGATGAAGAATGTGGAAGGTTATTGACAACTTGCGTGAAAGGAGTTATGTACTCTGCCCATTGGGTGTGTTTGTGAGGGGCATATGTCTTAATAAACCCGTTGAACTCTTTAAAGGCTCGTTCTATGGGAGGCCCTGTGAGGTCATAAAATGTTTCCACTTTTGCCCAATGAAAGATGAAGCATTATCAGTTAGTAATACCTTTGGTTTATCTATTATTCCCAAATAGTCTTCCTTAATTCTTTTCCTGATATTTGTGGCTGTTGCGTTTTTAATGGCAAACATTTCGATACGTTTCGATAAAATATCGTATAGTGCTACTATGTATTTTACACCTCCTTTACTTTTTCGATATGGACCAGTTATGTCCAGGGATACTATACCTAGAGGGTTTTTGCGAGTACTGGGTGTAGCTCAGTATATTTTGACACATTGGTCTGTTTTGATTTTTGACATATTGCACACTTTCTTAAAACCTGTAGGACTTGCCTTCACAAATTTGAAAAATAATCAAGTTTTGCAATTTTTTCAGCACTTTTGTCTACTTCATACGGTCCCGATACTTCACGTGTGTGTGTCTCATAAATTCATCGATATAATCTTCAGGAATACACACACACTATTGATCAGATTTTTCATGTTTCCTATAAAACGAAACGCCTTTGCACTCCTGATACCGTTTACTTACCTTTCCACCTTCATCTTGCTTATGGCTTTTCATGACTTTACTCCGTCTGCGATCTTGCTGTTGTGTAGTTTTCATCTGCTTACAAAACTTACGGTAATCAGACTGTTGTGTTGTACCTTGCATTAATAACATTTTGATTTCTCCATCTTGCTCTGTTAATTCACTATATTGATCTAAAAATTGTGGTAACCCCTAGACAAGGCATCTTCAATAACATTTAGACTCTAAATTGAATTCTTGTAAATATAGACACCACCTAGCTAATCTACGGTGCAATAGTTTACATGTTAAAAGAAATGACTGTGACTGATGGTCATAGTAAACTTTGGTATTCTTACCCCACGAAAAATATTAAAACTTTTTAAAAGCCCATATTACAGATCGTTCTTCTTCTGATAATGTCCGACTAGTAAAACTGATGACCTTGGGTACTTCATTACCGTCTTCTTATAGTATCTGGAACAAGGATGCCGTCAGTATTCTCAGTACTTTGGTATTCTTACCCCAAGAAAAATATTAAAACTTTTTAAAAGCCCATATTACAGCTAAACTTTCCAATTCCTACACAGAGTAAGATCGTTCTTCTTCTGATAATGTCCGACTAGTAAAACTGATGACCTTGGGTACTTCATTACCGTCTTCTTATAGTATCTGGAACAAGGATGCCCTCAGTCCCTGAGATGAGGTATCTGTGCATAGACAAAAATCCCTGGACATGTCAGGGTGGCTAAGAATGTTTGCATTGACTAATGCCTGCTTAATATCATTAAAGTCTTCCTGCCACTTATCATCCCATAACCAAGGCCTATTTTTTTCACAGCAAGTTAAGTAATGCATAACTGTTCATCAGCTGCTGTGGTACGAATTTACTAAAAAAGGATGCTTTAAGTTGTTTTTTATCCCTTGGAGCTGGACAGTTGTGTATGGCATCAAGTTTTTTCAGGTCAGGTAATATACCTTGTTCTGACACAACATGTCCTAAAAATTTGACTTGCTCCTTACCAAAACAAGACTTTTTTAAATTGGCTGTTACTCCGTAATCTGCAAATCATTGAAGTATCTGTTCACTCAGCCTGATATGTTCTAACCTAGTGGATGTAGCTATTGGAATGTCGTCTACATAAGTTTGAGTTGTGGGTGTGTTTACATTTTGCTCTCTACAACTGTCATTGGTACCTGCTGTAAGACTCGTGACAATTTGCGAATAAATATCGATAGGTTATGGTTTGTTCACTATAGCCTGTGGATTATTTACGTGCATATTTCGAGATCCAGTAATATTATCTTCTAAAAGATTGTGGATCCTACCTTTCATAGCTTGTAGGTTAATGTTTATCTTGTTCACTATTTCATTTTCTTTTTTCTGAATAACTTTTTCTATTACATCTGTGTATAACTTACTAAATTTTCTGCAATGATATTAATGTTATCTAATGTACCTGCTTCAGATTGTCTAATGATATCATTTAGATTTTCACTGATCTTCTCTCTCTCCTTTTTAGCACAAGCTGAGTCAACTTCTAATGTTGCCACCCTTAAAGTAAGCTCTTCTACAGCTAGAGGTACACCTTCATAGCCTTTGTTTAGTTTGTTAACGACAATGGCTACGTTTTTTACTGTCGAGCACAACTGGTTCTATGTGGTTTCAATGTTCATGTTTGCATCTGTGATTTTCTTGATCTGTTGCTCTACTAGATCATGACAATCGTTAAAAGAATCTACCTTCTGTTTTCACTCCGTATTGTTACTGTTAACTTGAGAAACTACTTCATGCTTTAGTTGTTTTTTTTTTCATATCATTCAGTTTTTCGTCGATTTCAGTGCTAAAATTTTTGGTTAAGTCATTGAACTTCTGTGAGACAGTGTCTTGCAAATATCTGAATACTTGTTCTTGTTTCATTGTATTGTAACAGCGTTTTGTTGCTGTTTTATCGTGTTCATATCTTGTGTGATGGTTTTCAGATTCTGTGTCAAATTATCAATTTTAGTAGTCGTATCTTGTTTTATATCACTGAAATTGGTGTTCATATTATCTAATTTCGTGTTTATGTTAGATAATAACTACCACAGCAGTGGGTCAGTTGTACTACTGTGGTTGCTGTCAGCTGTAATTTCCAAGTTAATGCTTGTGTTGTGAACAAATGGTGTTTGGAACGTGTTGTCAATACTCATACTTGCATCACACTCCAATGCTTCATTCATTAGCAATATATCGCTCTGGAGGATGTGTGACATTGTCTTGTCAGTTGTAAACCTTGTGTCATCAATGTGATTCTGCTGTGGAATGCCGCTATCATTTGTTCACATCTCAACACTCATCTCTGACCTACTTAAACTTTCTGCGGTAGGCATGCATGGCGCCTGAACTTCAATTGTTCGATCGCTCAATTCTATGCCATCTTGGCTGATTGCATTTTCGCTATTTTTATCAAAATATATTTTTCTGCCATGTCGAAATATGCAAAAAATTAAAAATTTCACCAAAATAGGAAAAATTTCGTATGCTAATTATTACGTTTGATAATAGTAATTTACGCGACATCAAAGCCAGTTTTATGTCTACTATGACGTGCAAACTATTGTGTTGCAATTCTTTAGGGCCGCATGGGGTAGCCGTGTGGTCATGGGCGTCTTGTCACAATTTGCTTGGCTCCTCCTGTCAGAGGTTCGAGTCCTCCCTCAGACATGGATGTGTGTGTTGTCCTTAGGCTAAGTTAGATTAAGTAGTGCAAAAACCTAGAGACTGATGACCTCAGCAGTTTGGACCCATAGTCCTTACCACAAATTTCCAAATATTCTTTATGGTTTACTGACAACGCATATCACACTGAAAAATTTCTGTACATTTTCCACAGTAAAATTCAAGGAAGGGAATAATGAGGAAAAGGTTTCTATCTACATCGAAAGAGGATCTACCAAGCATAACCACAGAAGCAACTTGCGTAGCCATCCTCCCTTTGCTGTGCTGAACAAAACAGCTTACTATGGAAACTTTTACGTAACCTGGGACCAACTCTTATTTCTTTCCAAAATTTCTCCTCAATATTTGCCTTTTTTGCTTTACTTGCTCCCCATTGTGATTCATGCATACAGAAAGTACAGACAATTAGTTTTTATGACTAATAACAATGTCATAGAAATTTCTTATTATAACAATAGTTAACAAACCCTACTTACAACTGGTGTCCTGAAGTTGTGGCACTTAGGAAGCCAGTTGTATTATAATAAAAAATAATTAAAGGAAAGAATGAAAGAAATGGATTGGTAATTGTCTTTTGCTTGTAATGAAAAGAGAATATTAGAACAACTGCATTATTATGAAATGTTGTGCATGTACGAAACTGTGTTTCTTTTCATTAACATTTGTGGGAGTGACAAGTCGATAGTCGACAAGACACTGAGAGATTCTCTTGACGAGCGGGGTTCTTTGGAGGACACGACGAGTGTTCGTTTTCCCGCGTTAACGATGTATCAAGTGTGTTTGTACGGTACAATAAAGGTGGTCGTTCACAGTATAAATTCCACACAAGTGTTTTCCTTTATGTAGTGAAATTACCCCTACATAAGTGGTGACCCCGTAACTAAGCAGTGTGACAGTAGGCAAGTTTCTTGAGATATTTTCCGCGACGTCTCGTATCGACATGTCGTCTGCACAGAACCTCTTCCGCGACATCGACGGCGTCATCCAAAACATCAAAAAGGAGCTCGACACGATGCAGCAAAACCCTCAGTTCACAGTGCCACGGACGCCTACATCTCAAACCGACTTCGCCCACGACGTTACGTTTCCAACCGCGCCGCGTGTGCCGGCGGATCCCGCGCCGCCGCCACAGGACATTGCCTCGCACAACCAGCGCGCAGGACACGCCGATATCAGACCCAAAGTGCTCCCGTTTTCATCACCCGCGTTGGTAACGCTCCCACGAGTTTCGCACTTTCCGTTCGCCAGTGATCGTGGGACACCCGCGTCTCGGTTACAAATTCGACCCCCACCTTTCGCTCCCGAGCGTCCGGAAATTTGGTTCGCTATTATGGAGAACATTTTCGTGCAGCAACAAATAGTCAACGATTTTGAACAGTTCACGCTAGTGATATGCAACCTGGACCAACGTGCGTCGTCAGTGGTATCGGATATAATTATGCAACCCCCACCACAACAAGCAACTGCGCCTAAACTCACAGACGCATGGAAGGGGAACACCCCCATTTCAGCACGAGCCTACGTTATGTGGATCGACTTCTCCCACAGCTGTAAGGTACGCTGTTTCACAAAGACTTTTCGTTCCTGATCGCTCTACAGGATGGATGTTCTTGGTCGACACCGGCTCAGATGTCAGCACTCTGCCTGTAAATTTCTTCCCTTCAGACGCACTGAAGAAACCACTTTGAAAGCAGTCAACGACTCAGTCATCCACACATATGGACAGAAAACACTGCCAGTGGACATTGGGCTACCAGAAGAATGCAACTGGACCTTCGTTATGGCTGATATCGACCAACCTATACTAGGTGCTGATTTCCTGGCAAAACATGCATTGTCCGTGGATTTACACAAGTCACAACTCGTCCATTCTGTCAATGGATTTGTTATTCCGGGAATACAAGGACGTCCGACTTCTCATGCACGCCAAAGGGTAGATAACCTCAGTGCACCCACCTGGGAGGACACCATAGCAACGAAGGAAGCTGACCGGCACATGGCTCAAACGACATCAAAACAGTTAACGACACAACAACAGGCTCCTGCTGTTTCAACCACAAAGGCGACACCCAAACCACAACAGGGAACAAGAAAGAGCAGGGCGAAGCATGAGACGGTGCACCACATCCGTACAACTCCAGGCCCACCAGTCTCCTCACGTGTTCGCAGGCTTGCACCTGATCGCTTGCGGGAAACCAAGGCCATTTTCAACAAGATGCTACAGGAAGGAACTATACAGCCATCCAACAGTCCGTGGTCCTCTCCTCTGCATCTCGCCCGTAAAAAGAATGGGTCATGGCGCCCGTGCGGTGATTATCGAGCTTTGAACGCCCGAACTGTTCCAGACAGATACCCTGTGCCACATATACAGGATTTCACCCATTCACTGGCCGGAGCATCCATATTCAGTGTTTTGGATTGCAGTAAGGCTTATAATCAGATACCAATGGCAGAGCAGGACATACCAAAGACTGCAGTGACAACCCCATTCGGGCTGTTTGAATTTTTGGTGATGCCATTTGGGCTGAAAAATGCGGCCCAGACATGGCAACGGTTCCTAGACAGCGTACTAAGAGGACTACCATATTGTTTCGCCTATTTAGACGATATTCTGGTGTTTTTGGAGAAAGTTTCTGACCATCAGAAACACGTGAGCGAGGTGCAAAGCAGGCTTAGTGCTCATGGAATTACGCTTAACAAGGACAAGTGCGTGTTTGGGGAACCCGTTGTAACCTTCCTGGGTTATAAAGTGTCAGCTCAGGGCATTTTCCCACTGCCAGAGAAGCTGGAGTTGTTGCGTACCCTACCACGGCCTCAAACCTACCACGATCTCCGACGGTTCCTAGGGATGATAAATTTCTATCGTCGCCACCTCCCCGGAACAGCAGCAATCCAGACGCCACTGAACAATGCCTTGGCCGGACACAACAAAATTGGCAAGCGCCCACTCCCATGGACACCCGAGATGGACTCGGCTTTCAAGGCACTGCAAAACAGCCTTCACAACGCAGTGGGGCTTGCACACCCTGCACCAGGAGCTCAGCTAGCCATAGTAGTGGACGCAAGCCAAGTCGCAATCGGGGCAACACTGCACCAGAGAGTGAAGGGTCATTGGCAGCCACTAAGTTTCTTCTCACAAAAACTACAGATGAGTCAAACTCGTTGGAGTGCATATGACAGGGAACTCCTCGCAATGTATGAAAGCGTCAGGCACTTCCGCCCCTTAGTTGAGGGCAGGCAATTCACCATATACACTGACCACAAACCTCTCGTGGCAGCTTTCTACAAAGTCAGCGATTCATGTTCCCCCCGCCAGGCCCGCCATATAAAGTTTATATGCCAGTTTTCGACAGACGTGCGTCACATCCATGGTGCCGAAAACATTGTGGCAGACTATTTCTCACGTATTAATGGGATAAGTACAATGTTAGATTATTCCGAATTGGCAAGGGCTCAGGCTTCAGATGCGCAGCTGCAATCCTTGTTGGCGGACCCGTCCACTGGCCTACATTTACAACTTGTGGATGTCCCCTGCAGCCAATGTAAGGTATGGTGCGACACCTCCACGGTTAGACCACGCCCATACATTACCCCCCCAGTTTTGACGAAAGGTATTCGACAGCATTCACAACCTGGCGCATCCGGGAACCAATGCCTCAGTTAAATTAGTGACGGACCGTTTTGTGTGGCGTTCAATCAAGAAAGATACACGGGAGTGGGCCCGCAGCTGCTATCAGTGTCAACGTAGCAAAGTGGGACGCCATGTTCACGCTCCAGTAGGACAATTCCCAAACCCAACGGCACGTTTTGGGCATGTACACATTGACTTGGTTGGACCCCTCCCCCCTTCAGAAGGTTACAGGTACTTGCTTACGGCAGTGGATCGTTGCATGCGGCGGGCAGAGGCTACACCAATCAAGGACATTTCTGCAGAGACTACTGCACGCGCATTCTTGGAAACTTGGATGGCTCGTTTTGGGTGCCCATTTTTCGTTACCACCGACCAAGGACTCCAGTTCGAGTCAACACTGTTCCAACAACTGTGAAAACTCTGCGGCTTCCAACGAAACCGTACTACTAGCTACCACCCGGCCAGCAACGGTTTGGTGGAAAGGTGGCACCGGACCTTAAAGGCTGCCCTGATGTGCCACGAGGACTCATGGACTCAAGCGTTGCCATTGGTTTTGTTGGGGTTACGGACCGCATTAAAAACAGACATCAATTGTTCCTCGGCAGAGTTGGTATACGGAGAACCACTCCGAGTTCCAGCAGAATTCCTTGCACCAGTTCCTCTCCCAGATGACACACAACTACCCCACCTCTTGCAACAAATGAGGAAGCAGGCAGAGACACTACGTGCAGCCCCGACGTCTCAGCACGGCACGCATCCAGTGTTCATACACAAGTCCCTCGATACTTGTTCCCACATCATGCTCCGCACAGACCTGGTACGTCATTCGTTACAGCCACCGTACACTGGACCATACCAAGTGCTAGGACGGGACAAACACACAATGGATATCCTCCTCCAGGGAAAGTCGACCAAAGTTTCCATTGAGCGAGTAAAACCCGCTTGGACAATGCCAGCACCGACGACAGTCTCACAGACGACTTCAGACACAACTTGCAACGAACCCACACCTTACGCAGAACCAGACAGCTGTTTCCCACATGAGCCCCACACCAGGGGGCCTAATGCAGCAACAGAATCAGCAAGCAGCAACCACACCCGCACTGTCCGCACTCAGGCAGGCCGAGAGGTGAAGTTTAAGTACCCCACCATACCGGGTGCTCCGCACTTCAGGGGGGGGGGGCTGTGTGGGAGTGAAAAGTCGATAGTCGACAAGACACTGAGAGATTCTCTTGACGAGCGGGGTTCTTTGGAGGACACGACGAGTGTTCGTTTTCCCGCGTTAACGATGTATCAAGTGTGTTTGTGCAGTACAATAAAGGTGGTCGTTCACAGTATAAATTCCACACAAGTGTTTTCCTTTATGTAGTGAAATTACCCCTACACATTCACTAGCGTCGTTTCTTTTCTGTTTCCATCACTATTATATTTCTCGTCTTCTGAAATCTTCTTCTTCTGTTAATTTTATGAAAATATGACTGTGGACTTCTTTTCTTCAACTTCAATTATAAGTGCAGGCAGCAGATTCTAGGGAACACCAGTGTCTATCAAGACGATATAAAAATACTTAAAACTGTTATTAAGTCTTCTCTTATTCAGAAACACATATGCTACAAAACACTCATAGCCCGTCATACTCCAAGCAATACAGCATAACAAAATTTCTACATGCGAGAGAGTGAAACCATATCATGTACAAAAAAGTCAATCATGTTTTATCGTCATTTGTCTGCACTTGACTGCACATTCATAACTAATGTCTTTGCCAAAGCTTACAGTCAGTCTTTGATTATATCGTTATTACTGTTTCATTTATTTATAAAGTTTAACTTTACCATATCTGGGGGTCTTTCACCATGTACTTACACAATTGCTACCCTCAATTTCAGTTCCTGTCTCATTCGTTAGGGACACTAGTAGATGAACACGGGTGGCGTCACCCCACTCTCCATTGTTGGCAAATTTATTCAAGATGGCGGTCATGACGTCATCCAAGATGGCGGCCTGTAACCTTGGCAACAGCATATGACAACATACTAGTTGGCGGTCGTGACGTCAGCTGATGAGGCGAGTACTATTATCCAAGATGGCGACTTAAGGCGGGAAAATGCCACACACCCCCTCTGCCATGTCCCCATGGAGGGTTTGTGGGTTGGCAGGAGAGCCAACACCGTATTATTAGAGGAAGCCGAAAGGCACGCGTTTTAGCTCACGCAGGCTGGCGTGAGGTCTGGAACAGGACAAGGAAATTAGACTTTAGAAAAACGGACGTAGCTGGTGGAATACTTAACTTTAATCCATTAATGATGAGAGTCACTCTTGACGGTACATGATTACAGTATCAATAGTAACTGGTAATGGCGGCTTGCTAGGTCGTAGCAAATGACGTAGCTGAAGTCTATACTAACTATCGTTTCGGCAAATGAGAGCGTATTTTGTCAGTGAACCATCGCTAGCAAAGTCAGTTGTACAACTGGGGCGAGTGCTAAGAAGTCTCTCTAGACCTGCCATGTGGCGGCGCTCGGTCTGCAATCACTGATAGTGGCGACACGCGGGTCCGACGTATAATAACGGACCGCGGCCGATTTAAAGGCTACCACCTAGCAAGTGTGGTGTCTGGCGGTGACACCACAGAGGGAAGTTTGAATTTTGGCAGGAAATTGAATTATGTGCTTCTAGGGGTCACCCCAGCAGTCCTCAGTCCTCCCCCCCCCCTTTTCCGACTTTTTGTATGATGTCAAGTCGTTCTCTTTGAAAATGGGCGGGAATTTCGAATTTTGGAGGGAATCTTGCTCTAAGAACTTACTTCTGGAGCTGACGGGAGTCAGTATGGTGTTGCCCCCACTAAAGACTGGTCATGATGTCATTCAATTCGAATATAATTTGTTTAACTTTGTATAAATTTGTTTAAATTTGTTGAAATTTCTTTAAATTTATTATCTATCTACATCAGTAGCGGCTTAGTGTGGTGTTACCAACACAAGAGGCTGAGATACCAGTGCTTTTAGAGCTGTCAGTGTGGAAGGAGCATGTATTCAATTAGCGAGATGCTGGTGCCAGACAGGGGGAGTTTTAATAGCTGTATTGCATGCATTCATTCAGCCAAGGATTGCATCCACAGCTCAGTGCATGAAGAAAGGAAGCGAGCATTACTGCTTGAACATACGAAGAGGAAGAATATGGTCCTGCAAATAAATACTTTGCATCGAGATGCATTACACAACGCATGGCAACATCTGTTGAGAGGCACCCACATGCCTTGCTAATACTGTGGCATCAATCAGTCAGGCCTGCAAGATGAGTGGTTTGCCAAGCGAGTGGATTTGTTGTTATTTCTCGTGTAACATCAATGACTGATTATGAGCTCTGGTACCCACAATTAAGCTACAAATTATTCTCCTGTTTGAATATTACGCAATGGAAACGGATAACGCACATCTGACTATTAGTAATTCACACAACTCTGATTGTTCACTATGCTCTGGCAATACCACATTTTCTTTCTTACCCAACGGCTTTGACCAACACGTGGCCATCGCACTGAATAGGAATGGCGCACATATTATAAATTCTAGGTATCATGACTACACACTATTTGAAGAACAAGGCCACCAATCTTTTTCTTTTCACTATCTTTTTTATTCCGATAAATTCTATTATGGTTCAAAGATAACCTAAACACACCATTACATATTATACAACAATTACACATGAGAAACTCCGCCCAGTGGGCATGGCTTTACATTGGTGATTCTCTATCTTATGGTCTCGTAATCATCTAACGCTACAGTGCACTTTCTGGATAGGATGGTGGATCTTTTGCTATATCTCACACTTCAACTCTCACACCCATCATCACGAAAATTTACTCCAGACCGAGCAGTACAAAAAGGAACATGCATAACCCACTGCCTCTGAACCTATCTTGCTACTCTCCCATACAAACCACACATACTTAAGTTACATGAAATACATCACACTGGCAACATACAAACAATAGCATCACATGGAAACATAACATGCAAAGTAATATTAAGAACATATTCGTCACACACGCGAGTCCTCAACTGATACCATGGACAAGTACTTCTCTTTATCCTTTGTCTCATACACAGATTGAGACTCACACAGTACTCACCCCGTGGAAGTACACGTCACTAATTTGAAGTCCTGCACAGGCCATTTCTTAAATATTTCCAGCTTATAGTATGCACGCCAGTAATTCAGCTTAACTTTAGCACTCGGAAGTATTTCAACGTAGTACTAGCACTTGCAAGTATTTCAACTTATTGCTACATGTGGTTTCACTGTGACCATTGGTCACTTCCGAAGCTTACTATGATCCCCTTAATATTACCTGCCTGTCATTTAATTCTCCTCCCAAAAGTTCCTGAAATAGAGAAATAATTATTCCAAACTACTCGTAAGTATTTCACATGCAAACCATTTTCTCCACTCTTTTGTCTTTACGGAGCACCTAAGACAGGTTTTACCAACACAAGATCCAGCGCCAGAGTGCTGAAACATGGCCGTTCTTCAGGTCATCTCGCACCTCCCTCAAGGTGGAGGAGCACCATGCTACCGTATTGGCCAGTCACATTTCAGGTGCTCAAAGCTCAGGTAAATTTCATCTCTTTGGTTCCACCAAAGGTGACCAAAGGACCGTCTCAAAGATGATCATATATTGCACATTCACTATCTGCAGTTAGCAGACGATCATACATTCATTGCCCGCATCTCGTGGTCATGCGGTAGCGTTCTCGCTTCCCACGCCCGGGTTCCCGGGTTCGATTCCCGGCGGGGTCAGGGATTTTCTCTGCCTCGTGATGGCTGGGTGTTGTGTGCTGTCCTTAGGTTAGTTAGGTTTAAGTAGTTCTAAGTTCTAGGGGACTTATGACCACAGCAGTTGAGTCCCATAGTGCTCAGAGCCATCTGAGCCAGCCATACATTAATTAATTTCACAGATTTCACCAAATTGGATGTAGGGATTTATTTTGTGGGAGTGCACATGTGATCAATTAAATAAATAAATTGCCATTCTTTCCTACACTGGTATCCGGCTTCGGCGTATTAAGTGAAATTGAGTTATTATTACAAAAATATGTTCTTCTGACAAGAATAACGAAGAAGGTTTACCTATTTTCAATGTCGGGCAGTACTGTACCCTTTCACTGTCTCTGCTGGAACTATCTGTCATCTCTAAAACCTACATATAAGCTCCCAACCCACAAGAGACAACTGCCTCCAATCCAGAAGTCCAAAGAACTGACATAGTTCGTGAGGGCACCGCGATAGGTCACGTGATCGTGTAGTTCACTCAATAGCAGCACAGCATCATGATGACATCACGTTTTTCTCAACTGCATATGTGCCCCTGCCTCCTCATCCTCCCCAGCTGTCTGGAGGGGATAAATGGCGGGAAAGGAACTCAGCCTGTTCTGTACTGCTGGAGAGAGGAAGGAGTGCACTTTATTTATTTTTGGAACAATTTATTTAGGGGCAGATTTCACGTAGTTTATTTACTACACTGATAGAAAACATTCACCCTGACATGGTTGGGGTCACAACATACAGTTTACAGACCTGGAAACTACTATTAAATAATGCAGTACACTGATGTGCAGAGACGCAAACAACTCGTAAATTACCGAAATAATCCAGCACATAGCATACAAACGTGCAAGCTACTATTAGAACACCGTAATGATGCCTATGTAAAGCTATGCAAACATGCTCACAGCACATAAACACCCGAAAACAACGCAGTGCACAAACACTCAGTGTACGTAAAAAACGCAACATGTCAGTGACTCGAACCCTGATTCTACTGGATGGAAAGCCTAAGTGCACTCCCTAACACATGGAAACTGTCCCGATGCGGGAGAGGAAGGTGAGGTTAGTTTACTTTATTTCTTGTGGTCGGGAAACTAACGCAAATATCGATCCTAATCAGTGCTTTTTTCCTAAAAAAAAGTTTGAGGGTACTCCGACATTAGATATAATGCAGCGAAAATTACTTATAGCTGAAGCATGGGATACCACCCGTCTGCTTTTAGCCATGAGGTCATCAACATGTCGAACTACAAAAAAAAAATGGTGTCGGACTCTTCAGTTGACTTTACTACTGCCACGTTTTTTGTTTGAAACGATCAACCAGTCATTTTTCTCACACAATGCGATTTCTTGTTCCAAAGTCCAGCATTCTGGACGATCATTTATTTTTCTATCATGCACACGTTCGTTCACTGCATTTTCACACCGAGGTTCAGCGCTCAGGTTTACAGTTTCACTTTCGTCATCCACTGATGTTTAACTTCATGGCTTTTCACTCGCGCACGAATTATTGACAGTTTTTGGTTTTCTAGATGCAGGAGAACAAGTAAAATAGTTTTTTAGTTTTCTGCTCATCTCTCACCTCCAACTTAACTTACAAGTTGCAATGAAAGACAGGACACACTGCAAAACATCGCACAACCTACAAGAACGGAACATCAAACGCAAACGAATAAAGAACAACAAAACAAAGATGGCAATGGATCGTGAATGATCATGGTAGCGGGACCGTAGGGACATCTATCGGTAGCTCGGCGATTGTGCGTACACATATCCGTTTAGCACTACCCACTATTAGCGACATGCTTGTCGAAGTGGCTGCCAGCAATTCAGTTGTCAAGAACAGTTGCCGCTGCTTCGAAATGCTTGAAACAGCCAATGACATCGCTTTTTCCACCAAAAACTGCACTGGTATTGTTTGTACTGCAATTACCAACACGAAAAAATGAAATAAAAAATTTACGTCCGGGAAATAAATCTTTGGCACTCTTCCAAGTTCTCAACATCGAAAACAATTACTTTGTCGACGAAAATGTTTAGGGGTACGCATCCCCCAGCGTTCCCCCAGAAAACAGCACTGATCCTAATTACATAATTAATCACATTGTATAATCACAAAGATCGGTCCTAATTACGCAACCATATGCATAGCGCTGCAGAAGGACGGCCTAAAATAGAAATATAGCGCAGAAACTGACAATACAATACAACTAGTGTTATCCTGCTGGGAAAAAATTTCTCAATACCACTCGAAACCAGCGACAGAAGCACTCAAACTCTACCCTGCACCTACATGCTAGGGGGAAAAAGGCTGGGGTGTAAGGTACTATCTTTATTCTTTTTGGTGTGTTATACGTTCAACTGACTAGCTGCTGGTGTTGGACAGAGAGGAGTTTAAAAAGTATATTACCTGCAAGGATATAGCATCTATCGCAGTTTGACGTTCACAACAGACGCCTGCTAAAATTCGCCCTACAGCTCAGGTAATCGAATACAGTACACGCTATCACAGCTGATGGAAAAAATGCATCACAATTCTAATTACACTTCGAAATTGTCGTAAAAATACCAGCACTCGTATTGAATGGGTCATAATGCAGCACATGTACTGGGGAAAATTATCGTCCTAAAAGACTACAGAGGAGGCGGTAGTTGAACTTGCGTTCTCCTCCGTGTACAATCACAAACTGCCGAAAATCGAGGCTCTCTCTCCACCTACGGTATGGAAGGACCGAGGGAGATACTCCACCAGCAGCTTCACAACACGTGCTAGCCGCTCTCTGCTTTGATATGCTGGTCCTTCGCCAACACAAAAGCAGATATAATTAACTAAACAATAGGAGATAAAAGGATGACTTTCCCAAATGCATCTTGGTTGTCTAAAGTATAGTGATGCAGCTGCCCCTAATGGTTAGGGGGCGCAGCTGTGGCGACGAGCTGTCACAGACTAGACAGGTCCTCAACGCCTCCAATAGGCTTCTCGTTCTGGGATGGAAAACACTTTTGTTTAACGTCACTTAAGGCGCTCCAGGAGGGAGCGGGGCAGAGCCGCGTCCTCATAGAGAAGTCGCCCGCCGTTCTGCGCTGGATTATTTAACATCAACTCGACTCCTATAATAAAGCAACTATTAAAACAAGAAAAAAAAACATTCACGGCGATAATAGTCATTAGTTTTATGAGCAAAATCGGTATAGTTTTTTTATGTTCGACTGCACTCGCATCTCATTACTTTGTGACGTCCAGTGAAGTGTACTGCCACCGATCACAAATGATCAGCAGAGACATACCCACCCTGCGTAAAATCAAGAAAAAAAATTTCGACTGTTTTGATGCGAAAACTACCGATCACCGCAGAATGTCCTCGTTACTTCGAAATTAAATTGATGGTGAGAGTCACTTTGCATGGCGAATAATTTTAGTTTTTTCTGTAGTCGGATTACCCTCACCAGATAGGTCAAATGGAAATCCGCGGAGGGAACATGATGTTCTTTTCGAGGAACACTATTGAGAAATGACATCTGAAGCTGACCACAGAGGGATTCAACAGCCCCAACATACATTTTGCGCAAGGACCATGCGATTAAAAACAGGATCGTCGCGACTACGTTACCGTCATCATGTATAAAAAGCGGTCTCGAATCTACAGGTACACACACGAGCCGCTGATACTGTTACGCTTTCTGGTAGAAATGCTGTCCGCAATTTGGAATCAAGTCTATCCATTCAACCACTTACTTGCGTTGGATCCTCTAGAGACATCTTTTTATGATTTCAGCCACTGGTGAATAATATTCGTGGCACTCTCATATCTCGAAATGATACACATTTTGCGAACCTCTCTGCTAAGGACCCTACACGACAGAAACTCCAGTGCTATTTTTTAGACACTTCCTCTGCATCTTGTAATTTGATTTTTCAATTTCTCCAGGCGTATTTTATGACGAAATAAATCTGGGGTGAACAGCCTGGTATGAGTGTGCATAGGACACAATATTTTGGCAATCGACCACGTTGCCATCATCAGGTGCACTGATGTACAGCACATCAGCGCACCTGGTCGATTGCCAAAATATTGTGTCCTATGCACACTCATACCAGGCTGTTCACCCAGGATTTATTTCGTCATCTTGTAATTGATCCTAAGTCTCTGCCCCTCCCTCCCTGCAGCTCGTCCTAATTTAAGTCTGGCCTGTACAGAATTCGGAGAGCGCTATATCTAAGACCTTCTGCATCCTGTAGGGAAACAGGATGAGCAGAGTTAATGCGACAGGAGCGCGTTCTGACCACTTGGCGGAAATGGGAACATGGTGTCATATCTCCACCAGCAGTGTACAGTGTGTAAGACCAGCGCCAACCGAAGCTTTGAACTGCAACAACAATGCGCAAAGGAGGAACTAGATAGATTGAGGAGGTGAAGGGTGGTGGGGAATGGGAACTGGCAGTTGGCAAGAAGGTAGCTAGGAAGAGGAGGTATTCAGACAGTTTCACTTTGCATACATGCAATAGATACGACCAACTGTCAGAGTTGAGTGGAGAGGAGCCTCGTGTAGCCGTAGATGTAGGTAACTTGCAGCAGTCCTCAGCAATTAGGAGGCCTAGGTTAGTTTCAAAGTCTAGCAGAAAGAAGGTTCTGCTGCTAGGTAGTTCCCACGGTAGAGGTGTGGGCCAGCAGTAGCAGGAAGTGTTGGGGAGTGAGTACCAGGTCACCAGCATTGTGAAGCCTAGTGCATGGTTGGCTCAGGTGACTGAAAGCGTAGGGGAGTTATGTAAGAATTTTACGAAAGAGGATCAGGTAGTGATAGTGGGTGGAGCAGGGAACAGTCTCGATAGGGACGGGGAATATGATGTCAGTGGTGACTTGGTTAAGATAGCTACTCAAACCGGTGGCACTAATGTGCATTTCGTGCAACTGTTTCAGCGTCATGATCGGCCTCACCTTAATGCGGCTGTTAGGCGTGTTAATGTGGGGCTGGGGAGGGCACTGATGGCGGAGGGCATGGATCACATCTCAGTGGTGCCAGTTGGGGCTATCAGTAGATGGGGTTTCACTAGGCATGGCCTGCACCTCAATAGGTATGGGAAGGGGAGACTGGCTAAGCTTATAGGTGATAGTGTTGTGGGTGGTGGTGGTGGTAGTGGTATCACTCATGGAAAAATTCCTGTAGAAGTTGGTGTTAGAGCTGCACCTTTTTTAAACTGAAGTCAGCTGATAGGTATACCTGCTTAAAGGAAGTGCCTCTAAGGGCTCACCTCCAGAGGATGTAATGTTTCCAAGTAGAGAAGGAATTAGCATATTTCACCAAAATATAAGAGGTATTAGAGATAAAGTTAGTGAACTGCTAATAGATGTTAACTCTGAAATAATTGGTATATCAGAGCACCACTTAAATAATTTGATAATTCAGAGGCTTCCTTTACCAGGCTACAGATTAGCTGGCTGTTTCTCAAGGAGTTCCTTGCGGGGTGGGGGAGTGGCTCTGTACGTAAAAAACAATATTTCATTTGAGTCCATAGATGTATCACGACACTGCACTGAACAGATATTTGGAAGTTGTGCAGCATTAGTTGAATTTAGTGAAACTACATTTCTAATTGCTGTTGTTTATAGGTCCCCTAACTCCGACTTCAGAGCATTTTTGCTTAAGCTAGAGAGGGTTCTTGATTCACTTTGTAGGAAGTACCAGAAAGTAGTTATACGTGGTGACTTCAATATTAATTTTGTACATGATTATACAAGAAAAATTCATATGATCTGATGCAAATTGTGTTTTTTTCAACTAGGGTGCAGGGGAACAGTAGCACAGTCATAGACAATATTTTTATTCATTCTTCATTACTAGATGGGCATCCTGTTCGTAAAAGGGTGAACGGCCTTTCAGACCATGATACACAAATTTTAACACTAAAAAGTTTTTGTACTCAAACCAATGTCGTATTTAATTACAAACTACATAGGAAAGTTAATCCAACAGCTATAGAGAGTTTTTCAAAACTGGTCAAGGAACAAGAGTGGCAAGATGTTTATAGTGCCGATAATATAGATGATAAATACAATGCTTTCCATAAAACATTTCTCATGCTCTTTGAGAGTTGCTTTCCATTAGAACATTCTAAATGGGGTACTAGCAGTAATGGAGAGCCCAGTTGGCTGACTAGTGGGATAAGGATATCATGTAGAACAAAGCGGCAATTATATCAAAATGTTAGAAGTAGTCACAATCAAGCTACGGTAGCCCATTACAAACAGTATTTTAAGGTGCTTAAAAATGCAGCAAGGCAAAAAAGGATGTGGTATGCAAATAGAATAGCTAATACACAGGATAAAATTAAAGCCATATGGTCAGTTGTGAAGGAAGTGTCTGGTCAGCAGCACAAGGTTGATGATATAAAGTCAGTTTGCAGTAATAATATTTCTGTTACTGATAAGTCAGATACATGTACAGTATTTAACAACCATTTTCTGAGCATTGCTGGTGAATTAAATAAAAAATTAGTTTCTACAGGAAATCATATAAATTTCTTAGCAAATGCCTTTCCGAGATTGACGTGTGAAATACTCCTCTGTGATACAGACATGAGGGAGATTGAGTCAATAATTAAATCACTGAAGACTAAGGACTCTCATGGTTATGATGGAGTGTCTAGTAGAATATTAAAGTACTGTGCTGCACATGTTAGCCCTGTATTTAGCCATATTTGTAATTTTTCCTTTAGGAATGGTCAGTTTCCTGAGCGATTAAAGAACTCAGCAGTAAAGACGCTTTATAAAAAGGAGAAAGGGGTAATGTAGATAATTTTAGACCTATTTCTATGCCATCAGTGTTTGCAAAAGTTATCGAAAAGACTGTGTATGTAAGGTTAATTGATCATTTTATATCACACGATTTGCTATCAAATGTACAGTTCGGCTTTAGAAATCGTTTGACAACTGAAAATGCTATATTCTCTTTTCTCTGTGAGATACTGGATGGGCTAAACGAAAAGTTTCGAACGCTTGGCGTATTTTTTGATTTAATAAAGGCATTTGACTGTGTTGATCTCACAATATTGCTCCAGAAGTTGGACCATTACGGAATAAGGGGAGTAGCACACAATTTGTTTATGTCTTACTTATTATTCATTACTCACAATGCTGATAATGGGTGTGATGTGGGATCTGAGTGGGGTACTGTCAAGTGGGGGGTGCCCAGGGATCAGTGTTGGGGCTGCTCCTTTTCCTTATTTATATAAATGATATGCTCTCTAGTATTATGGGTAACTCTAAAATATTTCTGTTTGCTGATGACACTAGCTTGGTAGTACTGGATGTTGTGTGCAACATTGACTCGGTTTCAAGTAGTGCAGTACATGACCTCAGTTCATGGCTTGTAGAAAATAAACTAACGTTAAATCACAGTAAGACTCAGTTTTTACAGTTTCTAACACACAATTCAACAAAACCTGACGTTTTAATCTGACAGAACGGGCATATGATCAGTGAAACTGAACAGTTCAAATTCCTAGGTGTTCAGATAGATAGTAAGCTGTCGTGGAAAGCCCACGTTCAGGATCTTCTTCAAAGACTTAATACTGGCATTTTCACTATTCGAACGGTATCGAAAGTGAGTGATACTTCGACACGTAAATTAGTCTACTTTGCTTATTTTCATTCGCTTATGTCGTATGGTATTATGTTTTGGGGTAACTCTACCCATTCTAGAAGGATATTTTTGGCTCAGAAATGGGCGGTTCGGGCAATAAGTGGTGTGAGTTCATGAACCTCTTGTCGACCTCTGTTCACGAGTCTGGGTATTTTGACATTGGCCTCTCAATATGTATATTCCTTATTGTCGTTTCTTGTTACCAATATTAGTTTATTTCCAACAATAAGCAGCTTCCACTCAGTTAATACTCGGCAGAAATCAAACCTCCATTTGGATCGGACTTCCTTAACTCTTGTGCAAAAAGGTGTGCAGTATACTGCTGCATCCATTTTCAATGAGCTGCCACTCGAATTCAAAAATCTTAGCAGTAATGCACGCGCTTTCAAATCGAAACTGAAGAGTTTCCTCATGGTTCACTCCTTTTATTCTGTCGAGGAGTTCCTTGAAAAATTAAGCTGATTCTCATTGTATTGCTGATAGCGTTTGCTTAAACTTATGGACTGATTTTCTTTCAGGTTCATGAACATTTATTTTTATCTGTTATTACTTTTATGTTGTAAGTTCATGTACTGACACGTTCCATGACCTTGGAGATTTGCTCCTCAGTTTGGTCCTATGGAACTCAAGATGTAAATAAAATAAAAAAATAAACAAAATAAAAGAAGGTAGTAGGAGAGATAGTACGAGCAGTTATGATGGTGTTTCTTATTGGGAAAATTAGGAAGACTAAACATCGTACATGGAATGGAGGAAGGACGAAGATTTTGCGACACATCTCCAAACTACATACAGCTAGTCCGAAGGAGATCTGTGTCTCTCAGTGTGCATTCATGTCTATCAGCCAAACATGTGTGGCGATCCTATTAAATATACAGGTACTAATTTATTGGAGCAGGTGGTTCGTGATCGAAGTTGCTTCCACAGACTGATGTAAAGTTTCATCACCTATACTGTAAGATGACCATATCCAACAGACTATTAATCACACAATAGGGTTCCTGTATTGCTCCTTCATAAGTAGTTTAATACATTGCTCTTTTTGGTTGTAACACACCCAATCAGTGTACACCGCCACACAATTTGTTTTTTTTTTCTGTCATAACTTAGAAACCCGTGTCAGCTGCTGCTAAGCTGTCATTAACACGTTTCGATCCTCTGGCTCTCACAGAAAACTGAACCTCACATGGCATAACCACACCATAGGCCGGTAGAAATAAAACACAGACGCTGTGTTTCTCATTGACAAAAATGTGGAAGACATTTCAGTGTTTCCAACAGTTATGACCCATACAGTTAATCGCATCTTCCCATTGAGAGTGTAGAAGATGTCTCAATGCTCTATTTCATTTTGCAGTCATGTACATGATTACTGTTCTGGTATTGACCATCGCCGGAAGGTGCTGTTCACAACACGCGTGAAGTAGCACAAATGAAAAGAGGTACTGTTACCTTACTGTAGCAATGAGAAACGATTCCAAACAACTGTACTTAAGTGATGACCTCTACAGTTAATCCGGTGTTCCACAACGATAAGTAGCAGCTATCCAGTGTTCCGCCATGTTCCCTCCACCTCAACAGACTGTTGTCAGTCAATCATTATGTGGTAATCAACAGCTTACCGAGTGAATGGGTGGGATTGGAAAAACGCCATTGATATGGAGCGATGTACTTAATACGCACTGCAGTTGATAGCGAGATCAATTTTAGGAATTTTACCCAGAAATCGGGGACAGCAATACCCACCACATTCCTAGACAACCTGTGTAGAAACAGAGCGAGCTGAGTTAACGCTATTGGAGCGTGTTTTGACCACTCGGTGGAAGTGGGTATATGTCCCTAAGGATCCATTCACAACTATCACCAAAAAGGGGGGGGGGGCAGAGGACTGCCAGGCGACGCGTAGAAGCTCATAATTCAATTTCCCGCCAAAATTCTCATACTTCCCGCCAGGGGGCCATGTCAGGGGGCGAGGCATTTTCCCGACAAAAGCCGCCATCTTGGAGAACGGTATTTGCATCATCAGCTGACATCACGACCGCCATCTTGGATGATGTCATGCGCTGTGTCCAAGTCTACAGGCCACCATCTTGGCTGACGACGTCATCACTGCCATCTTGAATAAATTTGGCAACAGTTGAGAGTGGGTTGACGCCGCCCTTGTTCCACTACTGACACTGATCTTGGTGCCACTAACAGTCTTTACATGTGATCAGAATTTGACTGGGTTTTGTGAAAGATCATTTGACAACATTCTGCTACAATAGTCATTTAGGCACCACACATTGCTCTCTTGATAGCCAAACGCATTTCATTCAGCATCTCTCTATCTATAGCCCTATGCTTTGTTGTACACCTAAAATGCAGTAATTTCTGTTTCTTTAGAACTTTCTTTACAGTACCTGTATATCATGGAGGTAACCCCCTCCCCCCATTATGAACTGTTCTTCTGAGTACATATCTATCCAGTGCATGGTCAACTATTCTTTTCAACTTGAGCCATAGTTCCTCTGCATGCTCCTGACCTGTCCTGAAGTTCCTCATTTAGATATTACACTACTGATTTTTATCTAGTTTAACTGAACATGCGCTTTTGCTTGTTTTACTTGTCCTTTGTACATTGGTAGTTATTGTTGCCAGAACAACGTCATGATCACTGATACTATCTCTTCTAAGTAGCTTTCACAAAAATCATTTAGTAATGTTTCGCTAGATGTCTTGTCACTCCCACCACTAACAAAACTGTAATTTTCCCATATATGAAGTCTTCACGGGTTGTCAGCCGAGTAGCATCGTCGTCTCCTAGCAACGTTTTGATGGAATGCGTCTCCGTCATCTTCAGGCGAAGTGACTTCGCCTGAAGATGATGGAGACGCTTCCATCGAAACGTTGCTACGAGACGACGATGCTACTCGGCTGACAACCCGTGAAGACTTCATATATGAAATTCGCCAAGAAAGCCTGCACTTGCATGTAATTTACTTGATTAATTGTTGGATCATTATAGTCTCCACCAATGATTACAGTATGATTCGGGAAACTATGTACAAGCGAACTGAGGTTTTCTCTAAGGTTTTCAGTTACATCAGGAAATGAGTCTGGTGGGTGACAGAAGGACCCAATTATCATTCTATGCCCACCCCTGACACCGAGTCTTTCCCAAACAGTCTTAGATGCAGCTTCAATTTCTATGTTGGAGGATTTGAGTATCTCGTCTACTGTGACAAGTACATTATCTCCATTTCCATGTGCCTGTACTTTATGTGTATATATATATATATATATATATATATATATCAATTTTTCCAAAAAATCTCACTGCTATCAATTTCAGGGTTTCAACAAGCTTTCTGTACCTAGTATTATGTGAGCTTCATTGCTTTTCATGAGTGCGTTGAACTCTGGCACATTTTTGCAAATGCTTCAACAGTTCACCATTACGATTTTAATACTCTCACATGTGAGAGGAATTTCTTTCGATCTTACACTGTTACTGCTGGGTTTCTTACAGCTATCGTTATCTGGATTGGCTGGAGAGTCGTCTAATTTAAAAAGCCCTTGTGTGCACCCCACACACAGTCAGCTGACTGAGTAGCAGCCTCTGATGTGTAGTGCATACCTGACCCATTTAGGAATGCCCTACAGTTCTCAGCCCCGTAGACCAAGTCTCAGCCTAGCTTGTCACAAAACCTTCGAAGTTCTTCTACTCGGCTCAGAACCACAAGGCCACGATCAGTTCTGGGGACAAAGCTGCAAATTACGAGCTTCGTTCCAATTCCACACACAAGGCTGGTCTTAACCTTCTCTTTAAGTCGCTGAATGTGTTAGTGTCGACTCAAGTGTAGCACATATGAAGGTAACTTCAAATTTGGTGTAGCTATATAAAGCACAAGGCAGCATACTGCCTGAGTGTCCCCATCAAGAAGAAAAGCTTTTTGTTTGATTTTTTCAAATGAAGCATGTTGTAGATTCTTAAACATCCACAACTTAATTTGGTAGTATTATGGTATCCTCGCACTTTCTCTCTATGCATGCAATATAACAGGGCATACTAATTAGTAGCATATGTGCAACAAAACAAATTCATAAAAATATCTGCCTTCTGTGAAACATGAATGCACAATGCTGTTTCCTAGTAATGACATCCAACATATTTATCGATGACAATGAAACAGTATCTAATGATAAAATGCTAAGTTCTCACATAATACATTACGCCTCTCACGAACTAGCTGAGTAGTAATTGTCGGCCGGGGTGGCCGAGCGGTTCTAGGCGCTACAGTCTGGTACCGCGCGACCGCTCAGTCGCAGCCTACAATATTACTGCATCTATGGAGCGCCAACGAATGCGTGAAAAAAGTAAAACATGCACGCAGACGTGTCCGAAACAATAAAATGCAAAATTTCAATATTAAAATTAAAATTACTTGTCGCTCGACATGTCAGAAGCCATAAAAAGTTTTCTTTTTGTTGAAATTAAAGAAATCAACGGGTCCCAGGCCTAATTCAATAAAAAGCCGCCATCACGATTAATGAGATTTTCCACTAAACGTATTTCCACGGATTCCTTCACAACTGAATCCCAGAAGGATCTCGACGGGGCCAAGATTTTCGTCTACCCATGTCTGTGAGCACTAGATGCCTGTGACAAGAGCACACACTGGAAAACAGGTCATAGAAGATAATCCTCACAGATGTGATGGTCGACTCACACCGAGTCGACTGCCGCTACTGATCTCTCCCCATCCCGCTACCCACCCACATATACACCAGTAGTGCAGAGCCTGGGTGAGATCATAGGACAGAGGAGCTTCTGATGTGATGAAAGGCAGTGTAACCAGCCATGTCATAGCTGGCATGGGGAAAGGTGAGGATGGACCACTGCTGTGTGACGAAGTAAGTAAGGAAAGGACGTAATCTTGGTACCAAAAATTGGTGTGTAGGGGGTGATGTGTGTGGGATAAAGGAATGTGAAGGTAGGGGCAGTGGGTTGAGGACATGGAGAGAAGGGGGATGGTAATGGTAAGCCTCTCAGAGGAGTCAGTAGGGGACATAATGTTGACCTCTCCTGCACAGGGAGGTAAAGGGTAATATTTGAGAAGGGTAATGTGGGCAGTATTGAGGTCACCTAAGAAATGGGGAAACGGTGTGGAGAAGGAATAGGATATGGTCACGGATCTGGTTCGAAAGATCTTCATAGGTGAATGGCGAGACGTCGGCAGGGATTGTTGTGACACTCGCCTGTGCTGGGCAGAGATGACTTATATGAATGAGCACACGAGAACCACCTGTCCCGAGTACAACACTGGAGGAATCACCATAGCACTCGGATTTGGAAAAAGAGGGGTTGGAAGAGGATACAAGAATTGGTGCACTTTGATCTGATGGTGAGTCACCACACTTGACTGGAGTAGGTTCACTCGGTAACGGGTCATGCATCGTGATGACTTCTATTGTCCAGGCTAGTTTTAACCTGTGCAAGGATACGGTTTGTGGCTTACTGTTGGGGAGAACAACAAGGATGTCATTAGAATGTGATAATATCTTCTGAGGGCCCGAATAAGGGGGCTGCACAGCCGCACGAACTGAGTCGCCGTGGAGCAAGATGTAATTACACATGGCGAGTCATTGTGAATGAAGACACACAGAGGTTCGTGGATGTGAGGAGGGAGCACGTGAATGCGTGAGATGTGTGAGTGGATGTGCTCGACTAATGTGGATAGGGCGAAGGGGAAAAGGATTGGAGTCCTCAACATACGCTATGGGGAAGACCAGAAGTTCACCGTACAATGCCTTGGCTAAAGATGATTGAAGATACTCTTTGAAGGCGGTCCGTATGCCCAAGAGGACCCATAGCAATGCTTCCACCAGCCACTGGCGTAACACATGAGTACCACTTTCAGACTGCGATGACAGCATTATAAGAGTCCACTACTTCGCGGACATTCCTTGGAAATACTGTAAAGATTACATAGCTTAGCGAAAAGGAGAGATTCGAATTGCTGATCCTGATCCATAGTGATTGATGATGGGCAGCCAAAGTGGACCAGCCAGGTGTGAACGAAAGCATGGCCTGTCGAGTCAACTAATACGTTGGCGAGGGGGACGTCCCTCACCCATCTGCTAGTCTGGTCGATCATAGAAAGAATGTATTTGAAACTTTCTGAAGGAAGCAGGGGATCAGTCAGGTCACATGTCGACCAACCTTGTTACACTGGCAGGGAATTCATGTGTGCACCTAGGCACGGCAATTACTTTTGATATTCGGCCAAAGTCTTTGGTAAGCAGGTGAGTGGAAGTTTTGATGCCTGTGTTGGCCAGGTCGTGAATGGCGTTAACCACTGTGCATCATACGGCAGAAGGAGCTATGATCTATGGGACGGGGCATGTCAGTAGAAGTACCACACAACACAGGAGCAGCTGATCCTGGTGGGAATAAAGGGTAAAAGAACTGACCCACAAAATTACAAAGCAATATCCTTAACATTGGTTTGCTGCAGAATTCTAGAGCATATTCTGAGTTCGAATATAATAAATTGCCTAGAGACCAAAAAGCTCATGTCCACGAATCAGCGCAGCTTTAGAATGCTTCACTTGTCAAAACCCAGCTTGCTCTGGATGAAGGACAAGGCAGATTCCATATTTCCAGATTTTCGAAAAGCATTCGACATTGTACCCCACTGTTAATGAAGGTATGTGCATACAGAATAGGCTTACAGATATCTGACTGGCTCGAAGACTTCTTTGGTAATAGAACTCATTTTCTTATCTCTGACGGCGAGTGTTCATCAGAGACAGGAGTAATATTAGGAGTGTCCCAGGGAAGTGTGAAGGACCGTTGCTATTTTGTTGTTGTTGTTGTGGTCTTCAGTCCTGAGACTGGTTTGATGCAGCTCTCCATGCTACTCTATCCTGTGCAAGCTTCTTCATCTCCCAGTATCTGCTGCAACCTACATCCTTCTGAATCTGCTTAGTGTATTCATCTCTTGGTCTCCCTCTACGATTTTTACCCTCCACGCTGCCCTCCAATGCTAAATTTGTGATCCCTTGATGCCTCAAAACATGTCCTACCAACCGATCCCGTCTTCTAGTCAAGTTGTGCCACAAACTTCTCTTCTCCCCAATCCTATTCAATACCTCCTCATTAGTTACGTGATCTACCCACCTTATCTTCAGCATTCTTCTGTAGCACCACATTTCGAAAGCTTCTATTCTCTTCTTGTCCAAACTAGTTATCGTCCATGTTTCACTTCCATACATGGCTACACTCCATACAAATACTTTCAGAAACGACTTCCTGACACTTAAATCTATACTCGATGTTAACAAATTCCTCTTCTTGAGAAACGCTTTCCTTGCCATTGCCAGTCTACATTTTATATCCTCTCTACTTCGACCATCATCGGTTATTTTACTCCCTAAATAGCAAAACTCCTTTACTACTTTAAGTGTCTCATTTCCTAATCTAATTCCCTCAGCATCACCCGACTTAATTTGACTACATTCCATTATCCTCGTTTTGCTTTTGTTGATGTTCATCTTATATCCTCCTTTCAAGACACTGTCCATTCCGTTCAACTGCTCTTCCAAGTCCTTTGCTGTCTCTGACAGAATTACAATGTCATCGGCGAACCTCAAAGTTTTTACTTCTTCTCCATGAATTTTAATACCTACTCCGAATTTTTCTTTTGTTTCCTTTACTGTTTGCTCAATATACAGATTGAATAACATCGGGGAGAGGCTACAACCCTGTCTTACTCCTTTCCCAACCACTGCTTCCCTTTCATGCCCCTCGACTCTTATAACTGCCATCTGGTTTCTGTACAAACTGTAAATAGCCTTTCACTCCCTGTATTTTACCCCTGCCACCTTCAGAATTTGAAAGAGAGTATTCCAGTTAACATTGTCAAAAGCTTTCTCTAAGTCTACAAATGCTAGAAACGTAGGTTTGCCTTTTCTTAATCTTTCTTCTAAGATAAGTCGTAAGGTCAGTATTGCCTCACGTGTTCCAACATTTCTACGGAATCCAAACTGATCTTCCCCGAGGTCGGCTTCTACCAGTTTTTCCATTCGTCTGTAAAGAATTCGCGTTAGTATTTTGCAGCTGTGACTTATTAAACTGATAGTTCGGTAATTTTCACATCTGTCAACACCTGCTTTCTTTGGGATTGGAATTATTATATTCTTCTTGAAGTCTGAGGGTATTTCGCCTGTCTCATACATCGTGCTCACCAGATGGTAGAATTTTGTCATGACTGGCTCTCCCGAGGCCATCAGTAGTTCAAATGGAATGTTGTCTACTCCCGGGGCCTTGTTTCGACTCAGGTCTTTCAGTGCTCTGTCAAACTCTTCACGCAGTATCTTATCTCCCATTTCGTCTTCATCTACATCCTCTTCCATTTCCATAATATTGTCCTCAAGTACATCGCCCTTGTATAAACCCTCTATATACTCCTTCCACCTTTCTGCCTTCCCTTCTTTGCTTAGAACTGGGTTGCCATCTGAGCTCTTGATATTCATACAAGTGGTTCTCTTCTCTCCAAAGGTCTCTTTAATTGTCCTGTAGGCAGTATCTATCTTACCCCTAGTGAGACAAGCCTCTACATCCTTACATTTGTCCTCTAGCCACCCCTGCTTAGCCATTTTGCACTTCCTGTCGATATCATTTTTGAGACGTCTGTATTCCTTTTTGCCTGCTTCATTTACTGCATTTTTGTATTTTCTCCTTTCATCAATTAAATTCAATATTTCTTCTGTTACCCAAGGATTTCTATTAGCCCTCGTCTTTTTACCTACTTGATCCTCTGCTGCCTTCACTACTTCATCCCTCAGAGCTACCCATTCTTCTTCTACTGTATTCCTTTCCCCCATTCCTGTCAATTGTTCCCTTATGCTCTCCCTGAAACTCTCTACAACCTCTGGTTCTTTCAGTTTATCCAGGTCCCATCTCCTTAAATTCCCACCTTTTTGCAGTTTCTTCAGTTTCAATCTGCAGTTCATAACCAATAGATTGTGGTCAGAATCCACATCTGCCCCAGGAAATGTCTTACAATTTAAAACCTGGTTCCTAAATCTCTGTCTTACCATTATATAATCTATCTGATACCTACTAGTATCTCCAGGATTCTTCCAGGTATACAACCTTCTTTTATGATTCTTGAACCAAGTGTTGGCTATGATTAAGTTATGCTCTGTGCAAAATTCTACAAGGCGGCTTCCTCTTTCATTCCTTTTCCCCAATCCATATTCACCTACTATGTTTCCTTCTCTCCCTTTTCCTACTGACGAATTCCAGTCACCCATGACTATTAAATTTTCGTCTCCTTTCACTACCTGAATAATTTCTTTTATCTCGTCATACATTTCATCTATTTCTTCATCATCTGCAGAGGTAGTTGGCATATAAACTTGTACTACTGTAGTAGGCATGGGCTTTGTGTCTATCTTGGCCACAATAATGCGTTCACTATGCTGTTTGTAGTAGCTAACCCGCACTCCTATTTTTTTATTCATTATTAAACCTACTCCTGCATTACCCCTATTTGATTTTGTATTTATAACCCTGTAATCACCTGACCAAAAGTCTTGTTCCTCCTGCCACCGAACTTCACTAATTCCCACTATATCTAACTTTAACCTATCCATTTCCCTTTTTAAATTTTCTAACCTACCTGCCCGATTAAGGGATCTGACATTCCACGCTCCGATCCGTAGAACGCCAGTTTTCTTTCTCCTGATAACGACGTCCTCCTGAGTAGTCCCCGCCCGGAGATCCGAATGGGGGACTATTTTACCTCCGGAATATTTTACCCAAGAGGACGCCATCATCATTTAATCATACAGTAGAGCTGCATGTCCTCGGGAAAAATTACGGCTGTAGTTTCCCCTTGCTTTCAGCCGTTCGCAGTACCAGCACAGCAAGGCCGTTTTGGTTAATGTTACAAGGCCAGATCAGTCAATCATCCAGACTGTTACCCCTGCAACTACTGAAAAGGCTGCTGCCCCTCTTCAGGAACCACATGTTTGTCTGGCCTCTCAACAGATACCCCTCCGTTGTGGTTGCACCTATGGTACGGCCATCTGTATCGCTGAGGCACGCAAGCCTCCCCACCAGCGGCAAGGTCCATGGTTCATGGGGGGGTTGCTATTTTATGTATATGTAAATGATCTGGCAGACAGGGTTGGCAGCAATCTCAGGTTTTTCGCTGATGATGCTTTGTTCTCTGATGATGCTGTGGTCTGCAGGAAGGCGTCACAGTAAATAACTGTAGGTTGATACAGGATGACCTGGATAAAATTTCTGATTGGTGTGATGAATGGCAGCTGGCTCTTAATGTAGAAAACTGTTAGTTAATGTGGATGAGTAGGAAAAACGAGCCCCTAATGTTCGGATACAGCGTTAGTAGTGTCCTGCTCGACATAGTCACGTCGTTTA
Organism: Schistocerca cancellata; assembly: GCF_023864275.1. NCBI lineage: Eukaryota > Metazoa > Arthropoda > Insecta > Orthoptera > Acrididae > Schistocerca > Schistocerca cancellata. Next base: position 677,308,899 of record NC_064631.1, read on the forward strand.
AATATCTGGGCGTAAAGTTGCGAAGCGATATGTGATGGAACGAGCGTGTGAGGATTGTGGTAGGGAAGGCGAATGCTTGACTTGTGGGGAGAATTCCCGGAAAGTGTGGTTCGACTGTGAAGGAGGGCGAATAAAGGATGCTAGTGTGACATATTCTTTATTACTGCTCTAGGGTTTGGGATCTGCACCAAGTCGGACTGAAAAAAGACAGCGAAAGAATCCAGACCTGAGCTGTTAGATTTTCTACGAGTAGGTTTGATCAGCATGCAAGTGGTATGTACATGCTTCGTGAGCTCAAGTGGAAATATGTGGAGGGAAGAAGACATTCATTTCGAAGAATATCACTGAGAAAGTTTAGAGAACCGGCATTTGAAGCTGAGTACAGAACAGTCCTATTGCTGCCAACATACATTTCGCGTAGGGGCCATGAACGTAAGATACGAGAAATTAGGGGTCATGTAGAGGCATATAGATAGTCGTTTTCCCTCGCTCTATCTGCGAGTGGAAGAAGAAAGGAAACGACTAGTTGTGGTAAAGAGTACCCTCAACCATGCACTGTATGGTGGCTTGCAGAGTGTGTATGCAGCTGTAGATGTAAATACAGACTCGGGATTCCTCTATAGAGGCAGAGACGAGCCTTGCAACACGTTCTGTACTCCAGGGTCTTGTTGCTGCAAGTGAGCCAGCTCACCCAGGTCTAGGGGCGAAGAAATGGAGTTAATTCTTGAGATGTAGCCGGCGACGCCATTGTCAGCGCCTTTGATGTAACAAACGTCTGTACTGTAGTGATAAATGAGGTCCACATGTCGAAAATGACAAGGGGGAAATTCGGCGGTAGGGTTACATAGTGCGTCCGTGAGGAGACAGTGGTCCGTAAATATGCTAACCTTGCAACCTTCAATGCTTCAATCTCTTCAGGTCGTTAAGACATGAAACAAAATTCAAATAGGCCGAATGGTACAACGATGGCCGTTTTTGGGATGTCATCAAAGTGCATATTGGTTTGATGTTAAGCCTTGTGGCAGTCCATGACGCTAAACATATTTGCGCCATGCAGCTGTTGCACTAAGTCTTGGATGTGTGGATTGGGATGACTGTCAATTACTGTGTGTGTGTGTGTGTGTGTGTGTGTGTGTGTGTGTGTGTGTGTTGAGTTTCTGGTAGGCACTGTACAACCTGTGGGTACCGTCTTTTTGAGGAACCAAGTAGATAGACAAAGACCAGTTACTAGAAGAGGGGCAGACTATACCCACATCCAACAGTTCCTGCCTTAGAGTGGTGCCACTTGTTAGCTGTCAGGCACGTTGCATTGTAACAGACAGGAGTGCCTTCTGTGGTCATTAAATTATGACAGGTTCAGTCTGAAATAGCCACAAAGCATGAAGAGGGGATGGGGGCATCACGCGCAACACTGATAACAAGAAGAAGACCTGTTGAGTCTGTGGAATGGGAGTGTGTGTCATTGACTAAAGTTGTAGCAGACGGTATCGCAATGGGAAGAGCATCCATCACATTACGTGCTGTCAGAAGTGGCCACAAGCAGCCAACAGAGCATTTTGTTGCTGGCACTAAGGGCATCAGTGTCATGACATTGGAATAAGAGCTCGACAGTGGATTTGGTGAGTTGAACTGTCAGAGGTATACACTCAGATGATGGATGAACGCGTTTGTCACAGTGAGGCATGGGGTTGTAGCCAGCTAAACAAACAAACCTGGTATGTATGTGAGAGAAGTGTGATGCAACAGCACAGCAGACTGATTGTCTGGCAAGAGGTCAAAGTAATGAAGGAAGTCAATTCCAAGGACAGAAATCCTTTCGTCTGTCACGTGGTAGGTCAATGGGAAATGCAGATCAGTAGTGAGCTGAAGATGTAGAACTGCTGCGCCATGGACTTTTATATCTGACTTACTGGCCACACAAAGTGTATCATGTGAGGGAAGGAAGATCAACAGAGCAAGGGCTGGTGGGATAATGCTTGCATCCACGGCAGTGTCAATCAGGAAATGCATCTTGGTTAAACTGTCTATCATGTAGAGGCATTCAGACAGCATGTGATCGCTGGTTAATGACTGATTTTGAAGGTGGTACCATGGAGAAGAACCACAAGTTCGGGCCAGTTTGACATCACACCTGGGGATGGCAATTACAAGTGGTGTCGGCAAAGTTCACATGGAACCACTACAGCAGGCAGGTAGGGTGGGGAGCAGGATGTGTAGTTCTGAGGTCCGCCACCATGCTATGCTGAGAGCCATCGAGAGTAGGTGGTGATGATTTGGGGGCAGGGAGTGTTGGTAGTGCGGCTGGTCTGCCAATAGTTGGCTGCACTGCTCCATTGCATGATGCATGAAATCTCACCAGATGGGTGAGGAGAAGGGGTAGTGGCATCTGAAGTGAGATTGATACTGTAGGAAGCAGAATCTGTTCTTGCAGAAGTGACGAGCTGATGGTACCACACAACTTGATACACATGATCTGCATGTCCATGTCTACGTTCTGATGGTTCTGCAGACATAGGTAAGAGCTGCTGCTGGATGTTGTATGGAAGCTTGAAAATCCAAATGGCCTACAAAGCATTGTCTGACAGGATGTTAGAATCGACAAGGGCACAAAGGTGACGCCAAAGTAGGGAGGGCGCCCTGTCTTCGATTTGTTCCACAGGAATCACGTCATGAAGCACTTCGACCGGCGAAGAAGAAAGATTCCCAACAATGATCTGCCTCAAGTTGAGGTATCTGGGGCGGGGGGGGGGGGGGGCAGATGGGGTCAGTATGAAAAGTTCCAGCTCGGCTTTTAAGTGTCCAAGAAGGTATGCAAGACATGCATCATCATTGTTAATGCCACTAACGCCCAGAATAGAGTCTGCCAGGGAGAATAATGTGAGAGGATTATCCTTCTTGAGTGGAGGCAGCTTGGGGAAACTGCCAGTGGGGAAGGCCTGAGCCAGCACTGGAGCAAAAAACCGTGTACTAGACGAGGGCAGTATGCTTGACAGAGTGAGGGTGGCATATGACAGTAGTATGGTGCTCGATGTCTCGGCCATAGTGAGGGGCACTTTGGGATGTCACGCATCACAGCACATGTGGTAGACTTGGATAACATTAGTACAAAAACGAATGGTGCAAAAGACTCAACTGGCTGTTATGTCAAGAAACAGTCTGGAATGCTCAAACGGAGCAGAAGGGGTGGCGTTCCTCAAAGGCCGAAGAAACAACATACACTCCTGGAAATTGAAATAAGAACACCGTAAATTCATTGTCCCAGGAAAGGGAAACTTTATTGACACATTCCTGGGGTCAGATACATCACATGATCACACTGACAGAACCACAGGCACATAGACACAGGCAACAGAGCATGCACAATGTCGGCACTAGTACAGTGTATATCCACCTTTCGCAGCAATGCAGGCTGCTATTCTCCCATGGAGACGATCGTAGAGATGCTGGATGTAGTCCTGTGGAACGGCTTGCCATGCCATTTCCACCTGGTGCCTCAGTTGGACCAGCGTTCGTGCTGGACGTGCAGACCGCGTGAGACGACGCTTCATCCAGTCCCAAACATGCTCAATGGGGGACAGATCCGGAGATCTTGCTGGCCAGGGTAGTTGACCTACACCTTCTAGAGCACGTTGGGTGGCACGGGATACATGCGGACGTGCATTGTCCTGTTGGAACAGCAAGTTCCCTTGCCGGTCTAGGAATGGTAGAACGATGGGTTCGATGACGGTTTGGATGTACCGTGCACTATTCAGTGTCCCCTCGACGATCACCAGTGGTGTACGGCCAGTGTAGGAGATCACTCCCCACACCATGATGCCGGGTGTTGGCCCTGTGTGCCTCGGTCGTATGCAGTCCTGATTGTGGCGCTCACCTGCACGGCGCCAAACACGCATACGACCATCATTGGCACCAAGGCAGAAGCGACTCTCATCGCTGAAGACGACACGTCTCCATTCGTCCCTCCATTCACGCCTGTCGCGACGCCACTGGAGGCGGGCTGCACGATGTTGGGGCATGAGCGGAAGACGGCCTAACGGTGTGCGGGACCGTAGCCCAGCTTCATGGAGACGGTTGCGAATGGTCCTCGCCGATACCCCAGGAACAACAGTGTCCCTAATTTGCTGGGAAGTGGCGGTGCGGTCCCCTACGGCACTGCGTAGGATCCTACGGTCTTGGCATGCATCCGTGCGTCGCTGCGGTCCGGTCCCAGGTCGATGGGCACGTGCACCTTCCGCCGAACACTGGCGACAACATCGATGTACTGTGGAGACCTCACGCCCCACGTGTTGAGCAATTTGGCGGTACGTCCACCCGGCCTCCGGCATGCCCACTATACGCCCTCGCTCAAAGTCCGTCAACTGCACATACGGTTCACGTCCACGCTGTCGCGGCATGCTACCAGTGTTTAAGACTGCGATGGAGCTCCGTATGCCACGGCAAACTGGCTGACACTGACGGCGGCGGTGCACAAATGCTGCGCAGCTAGCGCCATTCGACGGCCAACACCGCGGTTCCTGGTGTGTCCGCTGTGCCGTGCGTGTGATCATTGCTTGTACAGCCCTCTCGCAGTGTCCGGAGCAAGTATGGTGGGTCTGACACACCGGTGTCAATGTGTTCTTTTTTCCATTTCCAGGAGTGTAGGTTGGGAGGAGTAGCTGGTCACGTGCTGCACAGTCTGACAAGGACACAATGCCCACATTCTGTTTGATACCACTTGCTTGAGCTGGACATTTGTTGCACTGTAACCTGAAGTGTTCAAAATGGCTGCCATCGATGGCGGTGGGGGGCGGCTGCGGAACCCAAGTAGCAGACATGAAGGTGGCGTGAAGGGCTGTGAGTGCATAGCTGAAAGCGGCGTTTGACGCATTTGGGACAACTTACAGTACGGAACTCGAATATAAAGTTTGGTACATGACATCTGATGTGTGATATAATGTGGAAGGACTGGTCGTGGGAAACATGGTTCACAACAAATGGCGATGATCACTGCGGAAAGTTAATGCAACACGGAAATGCACAATAATGAGGTCACCATTGTATATCCTCCAATACTCTTTCATAATAAGAAGTACTAGAGACACACATCTGAATGATATACACTTTATTAATGGCGTCTTTACACAAAGATCATGACGAATAACAAGAACGTCACAGAAACTGGAAAACAAATCAAGGAAGTTCGCCCTCACAGAGAAGGTGGTCGACTTGTACTGAGTCTAATGTCACAACATACTCACATTAACACAATATTTTGAAAGTGACAAAGAATGTAACTTAAACCGGGTTCACTCATCCAACTAAAATGATGCCGTATCTTGTGGCTTACTGTAGTTGCACTGTGAGTTACCTTTCACACAGAATACCACAAATCCTACACGGTTGCTCATGACATTGACTGAAATCATATGGGTCGGTGTTAATGTTACAGTCCATGTTGAAAGTTGGACGTCTATTATTCTGCTGTGTGCATACATAAAATCTGAGTCTGAGATATTACTATCCATGTAGTAGTAAGTGAGCTGTTGTCGTGGGGAGTTGGAAGCGATCGGACACAGCATGCAGTGGAGAGAAGCCGCACGACATGAGAGGTCGCAGCGTGCCATGATCGTGCTAGTAGTGCCAGAGGAGACTTTACTATTAACTGAGAACTTCTTCTGTAATTTGCCTTTTTGCTGCATGTAGTTGTTGGTGCTTGCGCACTAGAGGGATGTTGTCAGATTTGTGTATGCCTTATCTTTGTTGTGGGCAAAAATGTGTTTCTTGAGTATAGATATTGCAGAATAATTAAAAGTCTGTGTAAAGTTTGTCTGTTTTAAATAACATATTGCAAATATAACAGACTACAGATTTGATTGTTTTTTTTTTTCAATTTTCTTTGCATCATGTAAGGCTAGTTGACCAAATCCCTCCTGATCACTCAATTTCTATGTATAAAATATGGAAGTAATTGTTGGAATTAGTTCATGCATTGCACCCTGCATGGATCGCAGTATTGCTTTTGAAATATTCTAGCACGTTGCTGATCACGCAGTTGCAGTGGCAATATGAGGTATGTCGTCTGCTGTGCACAGGAGCATTGCAGAACAGTTGTTAGGAGACATTATAGAATTATTTTAAAACTCGTAGTCAGATAATTAAGAATTGATTTCTTTATAATCCTTAGGAGAAGTAATTAATTTTCTGTTCCTATTTCTGTTTCGTTTTGTTTTCAATCAGATTCTATTATTGTCCGAGACAGAACATCACAAGATGTTTCTGTATGTCCTACAAAATAATTATCATCAGAGTTTCACCATGACATAGAAATAATTAATAAAAGACTTTCAATGTTATGGCATAAGAGTTATGACGAGAGTTAAATACAAGGAAGAAGGAATCCAAATGTCACATTAGAAAATAGATTTCCTGCAGGGACAACTCAGGGGTCACAAAGACATTTTATAAAAGAAATAACACTCGAAGATGAAAATGCTATTGCAAATCAACCAACAGATGGGATGTAATTGTCATCTGCAGACACGTCACTCTTCCAAGGTTTTAGAATCTCATTGTATTCGTTGATGCTGACATTTCGAATAATTCAGTTATAGTCAAACGGCTGCCACGACACACTCAGGAGGCAATTTCGTGTATATAATCCACAACTTGCATAGTGCTTGGTTTCAAAAATCACGAAGTTCATATGACTCGTTTTTTTTGTTTCATACCTATTTCATTTATTCATCTAATAAACTTTCAAGATTGTGGAATAGGCCTACATCATTGGTTTGCAAATACTGTACACACACACACACACACACACACACACACACACACACACACACACAGAGAGAGAGAGAGAGAGAGAGAGAGAGAGAGAGAGAGACGGCTACAGAAAATTAAGTAAGCATAGGTTTTTATTCTTGTAGTTACAGAAGATGCGACAGTGTACCTGCCGACCACTATTTTGACTTTTTCCAATAGTAAAATGTAAACACACTGAAATCGAATGGAGTACAGCAGTAATTATTCCACGATAACTGCGACAGAATGATTGTGTCTCGAAATACAGCCTCCAGAGAGCAGCAGTTAAAGGGAAGTTCAAATGGTTCAAATGGCTCTGAGCACTATGCGACTTAAGTTCTGAGTTCATCAGTCGCCTAGAACTTAGAACTAATTAAACCTAACTAACCTAAGGACATCACACACATCCATGACCGAGGCAGGATTCGAACCTGCGACGGTAGCATTCGCTCGGTTCCAGACTGTAGTGCCTAGAACCACACGGCCACTCCGGCCGGCGAAAGGGAAGTGCCGTAACAAAGTACGAGCCAGCTGAACTTCTTGTGGCGTGAGAGAAGATGTACGCCTTGAGTTCGTCCACAGAAAACTGGGAATTCACACACACAACTGCATTGCAACTGCAGTATGCTACTGGCTGTGGTGACACTTTTGTTGTGTGTGAGGCTCTCAAACATTTTGGAGGAACACTACAGAAGCAGTGCGTTAATAGATATTCTTTTACCACCGCTTTGAATTTTTTTACATCATTTATTACTTTAATTTCTTTTGGCAACTTACTGCAAATAATTTCACCGTAGTGTAATGTTCCTTTCTGGCACAAATTGGTGTTCATTTGGAGCATGTCTAAGTCAGTTCTGTCTTGTGATATGCTGATGCAGATTTTCAGTTTTGAGGATGATACTAGAATTTGTTATTGGGTATGTCTTAATCAACAGCACACTTTACAAAACGTAAGTACATGGAAGAGGAAGAATCCTCATCCTTTTAAATAGTGGCTCCAGGTTTTTTTTTTTATTCCAGTCCTGATTCTTACTATCCTTTGTTGCACCCTGAAGAATTTTGGGCAGAATGGCGAGTTACCCCAGAAAGTGATTCAATACTTCAGACTAGAGTGTATATTCGCATAATACACAGTCGTTAGACAGTCATTATGACAACAATTTTCAATCACTTTCATTAAATATCACTTGCTACTTAGTCTCTTAATTATGCTATCAGTGTGAGTATCCCATCTAAGGCTATCTACATCTACATTTATACTCCGCAAGCCACCCAACGGTGTATCTTGGGGCCAGATCCCAGAAACTTTGTATTACCTAAATTTTCAATTTCTGCGTCTGATTTATGATTTCTTATATCCTCTTCGCTGTTTCTCTTGACATTACGAAAATTTAACACTACTGTTTTACTTTTATTGTAAGGTGGCATAATTTGAGCGACTTTACAACTACCACTTGTAACCTCTCCCTCACTTATCGACCTTAATGACAGTGAAAAATTAAACCGCGTGTACCTAATGGAAATTTGGGAAAAGCAATCGTCACCGAAGTTAATCTGTCGGTAAAGAGGGAGGAAAGGGTTACATCTAAATGAAAGGAAAAGTGTTAATGAAACTGGTGGAAATTAATTTTGAAAAGAGGTAAAGTTAATAAAGAAAGTACATGTGCAGCCATTACGTTAACAATTAACTAGCGGTAATTAGATACTTGAGATTTGGGGGAAATTACGGTCGCCAGTCCTAAGGACAATTACTATAGTAACTGAAAAAGAAAGATTATTACACATATAATTAGCACTAGAAGCGTGGCAACTGAAGGTTGACAAGTGCAGTGTGAAAACTGAAAGTTTGTCAAAAGTAATGAATTTCGCTACACTCTGACTTAATTTAGCAAAAGAATTAATAAAACAGGAAAATCGAAAGTAATTTAGTGACTGAAGTTAATAGTGAGCTTTCTTTCTGAAGCACATCGAAATTCAGTAAAATACGGTTAGTCTTGGACTACCTCAACAATCATTTCAAAAGCTATTTGAATCTACGCAATTTAGAAATAAGAGATTTAACTTTGAACTTGAATTAAATGATTCTGAACAATTAACAATAGTAAAATTTAGTACGTACCAAGCTGAGCTGCAGTCACAGGTAAGCTAAAATACGGTAATGAAACTCGCACTCTTAATTTGTGCTTGTGTAATCTAAATATTGTAGCCAGCCATGAATACCTTAACTGAACTTTGAAATTAAAGCAGTGAAATGCTATATTATTACTTTAATGCTGGCGTTTGAATTTCAACGACACTCGGGTTCATTTCGGAAAAGGAAGGGACCCTGCTTGGCAATGCAATTGGGACAATGAGCAACAAAGGTTCATGCTAAGTTGCTGTAATTATAGTTACGAAAATGGTACAGTTTGAAAAGCTGAGGTCTGCCATACAGTTCTAAAACTTTACGTGCTTCCAGTCTTCCTTGTTGGTTGATAGAAGGTTTGAAGCCGTCGATCGAGGAGGTGGCGACAGTCACTCATTGTCGGCCGTCGCTGTTGCAGAAGCTGGATGTTGGCGCGCCTTCTTCTCGACACGGTCACCAGGCGAAACGGGCTCTTGATGTGCGCCAGCTAATGCTTCCCGTCCGCGTCACCATGTCAGAAACTATCATCGGAAGTCGAGCGCAATTACATGCTGCCAAACCCCGAAAGCGCGGCAACTCGCGGGAGCTTCACACAACACACCTGCTCCACTCGCTCCTCCAGCCAGACTCTCTCTGCCCGCGCTCCACGCAGCCGAGTTAACATTACCAAAGATCCTACACATTTTGATTCTTCACACGTCCTATCGATGTAATCGTTCGATAGCAGTTTTCCCTAGGCAAGACCCAGCGTAAAAATACAAATAATATTTACGAAACAAACCAATTATACATCGACATAAATGCATAAATATATATATACAAATAGTAAAACAATTACAATATGTAAAGACACAGAAATGTCATATATTCAGGTAACAAAAATAAGGAAAACAAATTTATTGTACAATAGATGGAAATAGGAGGATATGCATTTCCGGCGTTACACACTCTGGTAGTATAAACATCGAGACAGGAAACCATTAACGATACTGACATCGGCTAGGGATCTTAATTTGTAGCAGAATATCTGCACGTTGGGCGATAGTGAAGCGGCCGGGACGGGGGGGCTGGCAGGCCTGAGAGCTGAAGACAACAGCGCCCGTAAGCTACTCTGGAAACCCCAGGCGGGCGGACCGCGGCTTAGCGGGAGCCACGTGGCCGAGGACAAAGAGAAGACACAGGGGCTCGCTCACAAAACGCGTGGCGGCGTGTAGGTGGTTTTCCCAACGGCCGGAGCGGAAGCTTCTGGAACAGTCTGGAAGCTTCTAGAAGCTTCGGTCGGTTGCAAAAATGAGATTGGTCGGCGCTCGGAAACGAACGCCTTCCAGCAACACGATTGGCCACGCACATTAAAAGGGGGAAGGAAAAAGAACAGGAGCTACGAAAAAGCGTAGCGACTGAGAAACACTCGTTCCTGGAGCGTCGAGGAGAGAGGTTGGTCCTGGCGAGGTGTGCGACCTCGTTACTGGGACAGAGTACTTGTAGCGAGAGCCTGAGGATCGTCTGGTGTTCCACGGCAGCCGTGGAGGTGCCCACGGAAGCTTTTGGTGTAGTAGAATTTACGTTATCTCGCTGAGCCGAGAACCTTTGCAGCGATAAGCGTCAGATCACTGTAGTGGTCGTTCGAAGAAAGTAAAGTAAATTGCTGATCACGTGTCTTTTTCGTTCTATGCTGAGGCTTCACGTTGCTAGTCGCGAGTGTAGTTCTAAATATAACTGCAATTGCCATAGCTGATGTCAGTATTCTGCGCTTGAATTAACGACCGCGATTATATATCACAGGACAGTGCCAGACAGAGCGATTACCAAATGTGAATAGGCAGAACTATAATGTTGCTCGTACTGCGTAATGTTGAATAGAGTGAACTGCAGAAGAGTAAAGAATTTAACACTACTAAGTGTATCATTTCATAGCTAGTACTTTCCTTTGTCGTTTTATTATGTCCTTATTTGTGTATTTCATGTTTGCAACCACCTGGAGGAGGCAGTGTTTGTAGGTCAGAACATCTGAACATTCTAGCGTATACTGAGGATATGGTTAGAAACTAATCAGATTTGCATACGACTAGTTAACGTCACATATAGAGCAAAGGATAAGCTTACCCTTCTGGAGAGCATATAAGTGTCAGGGCGACAAATTAGCGTTATAAAATCCGTTGTGCAAAATTTTTCACTTATACGTTCGGCACTCAGGCTTAGCCATCAGCAGAAAAGAGCAAAACAGAAGCGGTAGCTTACAATTGGCTTACGCTGCCAGGCTGAGAATCCTGAAACATATTCAGCAAAAATTCGAAGAGATAGCAATTTGAAATCTCAGTAAATAATTACTTACATATTAATCGTGATCTCAGCTTGATTGAATAAATTATGCACAGATGCTTAGAACCACGCGTTATAATTGCTAGTTTAATAAGAATTGCATTTGTTGCTGCGCTATAGCGTCTGTTCGCTGGCTTCAATGTCGTAGAATAATTTGTAGGATTACTGCTGCACTTGAGCGTCTGCTCGTTGATTACAGTGTTTTCAATTGTTTGAAATAGTGACTTGTTTGAGCGTCTGCTCGCTGGTTCCAGTGTTTTCAATTGTTTGAAATAGTGACTTGTTTGAGCGTCTGCTCGCTGGTTCCAGTGTTTTCAATTGTTTGAAATAGTGACTTGTTTGAGTGTCTGCTCGCTGGTTCCAGTGTTTTCAATTGTTTGAAATAGTGACTTGTTTGAGCGTCTGCTCGCTGGTTCCAGTGTTTTCAATTGTTTGAAATAGTGACTTGTTTGAGCGTCTGCTCGCTGGTTCCAGTGTTTTCAATTGTTTGAAATAGTGACTTGTTTGAGCGTCTGCTCGCTGGTTCCAGTGTTTTCAATTGTTTGAAATAGTGACTTGTTTGAGCGTCTGCTCGCTGGTTCCAGTGTTTTCAATTGTTTGAAATAGTGACTTGTTTGAGCGTCTGCTCGCTGGTTCCAGTGTTTTCAATTGTTTGAAATAGTGACTTGTTTGAGCGTCTGCTCGCTGGTTCCAGTGTTTTCAATTGTTTGAAATAGTGACTTGTTTGAGCGTCTGCTCGCTGGTTCCAGTGTTTTCAATTGTTTGAAATAGTGACTTGTTTGAGCGTCTGCTCGCTGGTTCCATTGTTTTCAATTGTTTGAAATAGTGACTTGTTTGAGCGTCTGCTCGCTGGTTGGAGCTGTAAGAAGTGTTTTATATGTGTGTTTGTATGTGCACTGTGCAATCACGACGTTGTGTAGGAAAATTAAGTGATTACTATGTTATTTCTTGTAGGTGTGCGTGTGACAATTTAGTTATTATTTGTGTGAGGGATAATAGTGAGTAAGCCTACGCCTCATGCTAACAAGAGCTAAAGCTCGGCTACAGAAACAAGTAGATACAATAGACAAAATTAATAGTGAAATGGCGGGAATAAATAGGAGTAACAAGAATCGATGGGACGAGACAGAATTGAGAATGCTAGGTGCGCGGGGTACTGATGAGGTGAACACGGATCACAGGGAGTTTCTGGAGGAAGATAGACTCAGCCAAGCCAGGGGACGAGAATCTGATAGCGAGGAAGATCTTGGAGAACACGTACATGCAGTTGTTACCATCAGAAACTTAAATATTAGCTTAAAAATAAATGCATAGCTGCTTACTGGCTACTAATGCATCATACTTTCAGTATTCGTATATTCAGTTTCTATCACTACACAGTTCATACTTTATCAATTGTAAGAGAGCACATGTTCGTACTACGATTGTGAATTGGACTTAATTTTATGCACCTGGAGAGAAAAGTGTCGCCATAGGTGGGGCACAATCCTATTTTTCGTAGTATACTCAAGACTTATTATATACTCCTTCATTCCTCATGTAGATATCCCCTTTCGTGTTGCCTGTAAATAGCCCCTTGCAAAAATGCACGAGGGTTACCCAGAAGGTAATGCACTTCATTTTTTTTCTCAGCTGAAAACAATGCTACGAATGCGAAACGTTACGTATGTATTATTTGAAGTCTTCTGAGTGAGTGCGACAAGTTTCCATCACTTCCGAGAGATAACATAGCTGCAGGACAGTTTCAACAGGGCGCCTGTAAGTGATGTATGTTACAAGCAACGTGCCTTTATTGAATCTCTCACCGCAGAGAAAGAAACTGTGGGAAATAATCACAAAATCTATGGATAATCTGCCGACAGAAGTACAGTTAGTAGCTGGACACGGAGAGTGAGGTCACCAGAAGGCGGTTCGGCAGAGCACCACGATTTGCAGTGGGAAGACAATCAATGGGTGTCACACCCGACATGTTGCAGCGAGCTGAAGTTGTTATTCGCGAGGAAAGACGCTTTACGACTCGAGAAGACATTTTGAGAACGATGAGGAGGTGATTCACACAGTGTAGTACAGGTTCCGCCACCAGGACAAGGATTTGTACGGAAGGGCATACACGCCCTTGTTCCACACAGGAGGAAGGCCTTAGAATAGGATGGAGATTACGTGGAAAATAGGGTGTGTAGATAAAACACAATTTTTTCGTGTGTGTAATTCTTACTATGTTCAGTAAAGAATTGTTAAAGAAAAAAAGTGCGGTGCATTACTGTCTGGGTAACCCTCGTAAATAACTTGCACTTAGTGTCATAGTGTTTAGCTAGTTTTCTGTAGATAGTGTTTACTTCGTCCTCTGTATGTATATGTCTTAGCTAATTTCTTAATCTTAGCTTGGTTCTGTAATGTAGACGTTTTATTTCCTTAGTAATCAACTCACAAAGTTTTCTCTAAGTGTAGATTTCCATAGCGTTTCTTTGTTAAGCTACGATTATAGTCTGGCTGTGATCCATCGGCTTACACTGTGCTTTGTGTACGTTGTGATATTCGCTATTTTTGACTTCATTAAAACAGCAAATACGAGTAATTAATACTTTCAGCCAGAAGGCAAATACTTGTTTATAAATAATGATTAATGTATAATGAGGCGTCGCATGCCGACGGTGGAATTTTCTAAATAATGTAATTCGTCGTCTTTGGGCGGCAATATAAACAGAAAAATACGGATAGATATGTGATCCTTCACTATTTTGTTCGCTGGAGAACAAATGAAGCCTTGAGCGCTAAAAAAGACTTGTACTGTTTTTCTCGAGTAAGACGGACGCAGATTTGTGGTAGTCTGATCTAATTTTTACTAAATGTATATAAACGTGTTATGTCTAAGTTTGAGTGAAGTGTAAAGAACTGTTTTAACTTACCGTGACGACGCACGAGCGACTCAAAAAAGACAATGGCTATATAAAAGAGCGCTCAATGGACATGATACGGACATAAGAATCTACCGTCATTGTAGTAGTAAGCTTAAGGTACGATATATGCTTTAGTTATAATAAATATTTGTTCTGGGAATACTGAATCATTTAGCAGTGCTCATTTCTATTATCTCCTCAGTATTATTTTCATTTTAATTATGCATTTTGCTAATATTACAGACACAAAGATCAGCAGTCCAATGTGCGTGTTACATTCATAAAAAGAAAACTGTTTTATCGTCTTCTTGCATCAGCTTTAATATTGAATTTCCCTTTTGTGTGATGTTACAGTTGTTTTTGCGCCCTTAAGAACTTTCTGGTCCCTTAGGAAATTGTTTTGTCATAACAATAACTTCACAACCGGGTATGATCGTATCTATGATCATGAAGTAATTAGAAAGATGATAATGCGATTTCTTAATCAATAGCACACTAGTTGTGACTGCCTCAAGCCACGCGAAACTGCAAGTAAAAACTAATCACATCTCATAATGCAATATTTTATGACAATGGTCAATCCATGGTTCTTACGCCAATTGTGATCGATAAAACAGTAAGCTAAATCTCAATTTCCAACTTTCCATTGAATAACAACATCACTTTTATTTTGTAACATCACAATGTGCAGGTGTTGTCAACCTTAAAGCTAGCTACCATGCCTGCGCAGTGCTATCCTCACACCCCTTTGCAACTTACATACACTATGTCTCAATTCCATGTCCACTGTGTGTTTAAACAGTACAGTGTCAAATTAAATACTTTCTCTTGTTTCGTGAGTGTAATGTTTTCTGAGCTTCTCTGGCTCAAAAACATGCAATGAAAATCTCACATAACTAAAACTACACATCCTAATAAGGCAACACACATATTCATGAGGAAAATATATTACCTCTTACATACACTTATAAGCGTTGTTCCAAGCCATGCTTGATCAGTGTCAAATTCTGTTTAGTAGACAAATTCAAGTAAATCTTTGGGTGTGTAGGGCCCTTTTTCCTGTTTCTGCTCAATTCCCTGTGTGCTTGCAAACATGATGGTAGGATAGAAAAATTATATTCGAACGTCAGCAGTGTGTTTTGGTTTGCTTTCTCTGGCGTTTGACTTGACTAGAATTACTGAATATTGTTGGTTGTTCACAACGAAATGACACTTCACCCTACCAGTGTCAGTTTGGTAATATAACACTATACTTCAACAGAACAAATAGTCCTGCTAATGGAAAATACACATATAACACTATTATATGGGGAATTGTGTATATAGTATAATGTCACCCCTTTTAGAGGATTTTACCGTGCTGTATGACTAATGGATATGGAAGTCAGACTATTAGTTCCTTTTCCTAAGAGTTTTTCGGCTGTTAGGAAGAAACACAGTAAAATTGGATAATACTGAAACTAAGACCTTTCGGTACCATCTTCATTAAGTGGTTTGTCTAATGAATTTATAGTCGCCAGCCTATCTAGGTAAAGAAATCGTTAAGTTTTAGCAAAGCAGAAGAAGTAAATTTAGCCTACTTTACTGCTGTTCCCTAATATAACTTCACAGATGAATACTGTATAACTTTGAGGATATGGTTCTGAGAAAGACACAATAATCTTTTACCTACTGCATCCATGTACCTATATAGTTTTGATCTAGAAAGGCCACGAATTTTTAATCATTACTATGTGCCCAAAAAATTTGGCCAGAGAGACTTCCATGTTCGTATATTTCTATAAGCAACAAATTAAATACTAAATGTCTAACACCATAACACAAACATTTAAATTTGTTAAGACACTTTGTTCATATCTTTTTCTTAACAAATGATCTGTAAAAAGCCAAAGGTTGGGTGGGTGTGGTCACTTTGTCATTCAGTATTTTTATGCAACTGTACTTCAGTGTTACTGAGCCACATAAGCAACTTTCTTGTCATAACCCTTTGTACTTTACTTAATTTGGTTTATAACAGTAGGAATTTTATCTGTACCCTAATCCAAACTTACTACTCACTTTCACTTTACTTGTTGTCACAAAGAGAGTAAGATAATTAAAACTGTCAAATTTATCTGAAAATATCTTACTTCATTACTTAAGCAAAGTTTCACTTTAGAACATCTATTACATAACTCATACAGTATCTTTACCTTCACAACAGTTATTTTCAGATATTTATTCAAAGATGAAAAATAGTGCTTGTGGATACTGAAGGAAGCACTTCAAATGTTTTTGTAACAAGTTTACTCAAAATAATCAAATAACAGGAAAGGACCCTATGTAGGTGAGTGATTAGGAATAGTTAACAGGGTGAACTATATTTCATTTTTAACACAATAATTACTAAAAAAAGTTAATTTTTAATTAATAGTTCATGCTTCTACAAGTCTAATTATACAGTTAGTAAACTGTTGCCTGTAGGCATTGTGTTTGGTGGATAGCAATAGCAGCTACACTGCCCATGGTATGGCATACAAGTTTCTTGAAATGTGGACTCATTAATTCTTCTTGGCGTCGTTTTAACGCCCATAACATAACCCAACAACTTGTACCAAAGCCGTAATAATTCAGTAGTCGTCATCTGAGGCTATTGTGCAACAATTACCAAGTAAGGTATCGCCTGCACCATCCAAAAGTTGCCTCTTTCACTGCTGTCTACAGACACTCTTTTCTCGTTCCCACTTGTTCTATAGGTGGTGATGATGATGAGGTCTCATACTCCGAGGAGCGGAGGGGACAATGCTGAGACCCACACTGCTGACTGGGCAAGGTCCTAGCGGAAGTAGTTTGCCATATCCTTCCTCCGACCATAGTGGGATGAATTATGATGATGAAGACGACACAAAAACAGCCAGTCTCTCAAGGCAGGGAAAATCCCTGATCCCGCCAGGAATCAAACCCGGGACCCCATGCACTGGAAGCGAGAACGCTACCGCAATACCACGAGTTGCGGACTGTTAGTACACCGAAAACCCAAGCCACATTTTATACTTCCCACAGTGACTTTCATACAGTAAAAACTGTACACATAACGTGTATCCTATACATTGTCCCTAAATGTCTGTACCATTTTATAAAAATGAGAACTTGCACGAATATATAAAATTACACACTCAGACACATTTTCATTTCATTAATATATGACAAAATAGTATTTAAAAAACTATAAATTTCATATATTACTTTACGTAAGTTACAAACATACATTATCAAAGTACTCTAACATCATGTATATCATAAGGCAGTTCACTATTAGCCTTTCAAACACAAGAAAAATGTATTGCAAAGAGAACCTATCACTTTGAATAGAAATCTATGTCTGCAATTTTACGCTTTGGTAACTCCAGTGCTCAGTATTATGGGTATCCTTAAACCAAGTATTTGTGCATTGATTTCTGCCTGTACCGTGTCTTAATTTTCGCTTACACTGTTGATAATTTCTTCCTGACACACATCATCTTTGATATCACCACAGTTGTCATATCTAAGAAAAAGAGCTTTTAACTAGTTGCATGCCCCCACCCCTATTCCTGGTCATTGAACGGGGGCCTATCGAGACTGGTTCGAGTTTTACAACTTACACCGAGGATTGACCACATCATTAGGGGAAACCTCAACTGTATGCATGTTACGCCTCTGGTTTCACCAATTAGTATCTTTCACGGTTCTCGATTCGAAATTTCGTTCTCCCTGGCCAGTATTCGAAACGTAATTTTAATTGTACTGATTATAGTCAGGCGGTGGCGGATTATTTTGTCGCCTGGTTGTGTTCTCGATTTGCCATTTGTCATTCGGGTCATTGCCCTCATTGGCGGCGCACTGTGTGCATGGTGACTGTAACCTCTCTGGCCATTAAATTCTGACTAATTGAAATTCTGTCCTTGGTTCTTTTAAATTGAATTTTTGTCCTGTTCCATTACCAAATAGTTTCCTGTCGGTATTGCTGCAAGGGGGGTATGGCCACCAACCATGTTGGTTGTTATTGCCATTCCCGCCATGTTGTTCGTTAGTTCGTGTGGAGTCTGCCTGCCTGCTGTCACTTTGTGGTTGCGCAGGTCTGTCTTCATAGATATGATCAGTGGAATTGAGAACTGAGAGAAAATTCTCTATATAGTGCTCAGGAGTGGTGATTAACTTCTCATGTATGTTAGTCGGTAGTCGGCTTTTCAAAATTTTCACGACATTTACGTGTGATATCAGATTCGTTCAGTTTTGAAAGCATAAAGAGTTTGCTTTTGCTGTTCAAGTAACTCCTTTTGTATACCTGTCCATTGTTTTGAAAAATCTCTAAATTTTTCATCAACACCTTGTTTGAGTGTTTGGTTTTACTCTTCTGTAAACTCGTTCTTGAAATCACTGAAGCTTTGTTTAAGGAACTGTTGTAATATTTGCATCGTGATCAGAGTTTCCGGTGTGCGCACTGCACCCTGTCCAATCACGTTTGCATTGGCATATATATGACAGCAAAGACTGATTTAATAAATCCGACCTGTCATGTGTTACATTTTCACCAAGGGAGAAAATCTCAGGAGAAAATTGTGGCCGTGTCTCATCTACTGTCATCATCGTATCATTTCGAATGATAATGTTACTATCACCTGTGTCCATGTTACATGAAAAATTAATTGGTCGACATCTCTGCGACCGGTACTTTCAGTTTACATTTTATTTGTTACTATGTCCCTGTGGGCAACATCTTGTGCCTGGCTATCCAGCAATGGGCTTGCAAGAATGTGCAATCTTGTGCACTCATTTTTTGATAATTTTACAAAATGACAAAATAAGTGAATACCTTTGAAAAGGAAATATTCTGTTTGTAATAGTGAAGTTACCACTACAAAACCCATTCAGTGGCGCCTCGCTACCATGTATCAAAACACACTGTCGGCGTAGCTCAGTTGTATGCACACATTTATCTACCTTAATTTTCTGTCCAAGTGTCTATGTATTTTACGAGAACGCTTCAATTCCGGAATTTGATTAGGAAAGGTACTACGATCCCTATTGGCAGGGACACTACTAAGTGCAGGTTCAAAAAAATGACTCTGAGCACTGTGCGACTTAACTTCTGAGGTCATCAGTCGCCTAGAACTTAGAACTAATTAAACCTAACTAACCTAAGGACACCACACACATCCATGCCCGAGGCAGGATTCGAACCTGCGACCATAGCGGTCGCTCGGCTCCAGACTGTAGCGCCTAGAACCGCACGGCCACTCCGGTTGGCTCACTAAGTGCAGGCATGCAGGCAATGAATCGTAAATTTTCCTACCTTTTCGTTGGCTTCTTCACTCCTTCTGGGATTAATTCTCCAATTGATTATGTTTAATCTTTTGCACATCGTGTGCTTTCCATCCTCATTCGGTAATATAGTATCTCGTTTATGAAAAAGAGAAAGACAGCAATTGGCATAATAGAAGATGTACAAAATTATATAATTATTTTAAATTATTACAAGCGTGCTAACTCTCTGCCGACGGCGACGTCCTAGTATAGGTCGCCAGATATGTTGGTCAGGGAGAGAGATAATGTGAACTGTTCAGAGCTGACGTAGTTATGCTAATGCATGTTTTGCCGCACTAGAAATTATAAGTCCAGAAACGCCCACAGGTATGGAAGTATGGCGGTTAAAAAACGTTGCAGAGTTCTGTAGCATTGCTTGAAGATTAATTCCTTTGGGTTTCGGTGTACGGCTTGGTATTTATCTCGTCTCCCCAACGATGTACAACAATGCTGGCATGGCTGTGTCGGCTATTCTCTCTTTGTATTGACTACTTCTTCGAAAACGTCCATTTACAAATAAATCCTCATTGTATCGTTGGAGGTTAGGATGCAGCTCATTAGGAGAATGAGAACTTGTGACTTCCACTTATTATGACTTTTAGCTAACACAATATTAGGACAGTGCAAATACATAATGTGAAGAAAATGGTACCTGGAGTTTTACTATGACGGTGAATTTGTAATCAGAACTGCATAAAGTAAATGAATATTGTATAAACCCCAAGAACCTGTTGTACTTCCACAAACTTCAAAAGGAAACCTCTATATGAGAAGTTTCCTAATACTGTTAAAATTCTGATAATAAAATCCTTTGGTAGTGGCAAACAGTAAATCACTCTGAAGCTAATTTGATAAATAATGATACAGTATGCTGTAATTTTGCTTACCAGTAACAGTTAAAACCAGATAAATTTGCATCTAAACATGAATGAATGGAAATATGCCATTATGTGGCAAATCAACAAAGATTGTGTACTTTTACGGCTGTCAGATTCAAAAGTCTCTCTAATACGCTAACTTGAACCAATGGCGAATAAGCTACTTCTTTGTAATTGGTCAGTGCAAATAACATCAAGGGCGGATGCCTCAACTTACCCATCTGGCCACATTTCACAGTACAAAACATAAATTCTCCTGTCTAAACTACTGTATATACACATCGAAGCACACGCTTCCAAAATAAACATACAATGCATGCAACGACTAGTACAAATACACTGAAAAGCAATACCAAATAAATGATGGCAATAACTGCTGTTAGTGGTGGGGTCAACAATCACTAAAGGTGAACAATCTTTACAGTACACTAATTTTATTTACAGAGAGAAACATTAAGATATAGCCTATTATAAAACAGAAAGAAATTAAGTTGTTACAATTGTGTTTCTCGAAGAGAGGAATGGTTTTGAGTCTGATCTATTCTCGGTCGGCATGATGTGGTGACAGCGATGGAAGCAGTTTGAAGTTACTGATATGAATCCTGTATGTTCATCCAATCGTGTCCCTGGCACTAATATATCCTCTTTTCCTTACACCCTGTTTTGGCTGGCGCTGGTAATAGATTGTGTAGCATCCATTTGTCGTAGGCTGGAAAAAGTAACTGTTTATGCAGCACCTGAAGGTCGTATTAGTTCTACTGCAATTTTCACTCACGATATTTTGGCACAGTCCACGTGACGTGTTTAAATTAACATTCCATTTGCTACAATTTGCCAATTGGGAAGCTAGACAGTACACCTACAGTTAATCTCCATGGCTCACAATGACACTGTTCCCGCGAAAACAGTCACTTACGTAGCAACACAGTTCATAGTTTCCACATTGGCTGTTAGTGTTTTAGCAATATTAAATTCACAGTTTATGTAATGCAGCTCCATTCTAAACCGATGACAGTACTGTCTGTTCGCGAGTGCATTGTCACTGCCACAAACATCATTCTGCGAAAACCAACAGCGTTTGCGTAATACAACGTCCTTTTAGAATATCCATCGTAAAGTCAAATTTCAAACCGGTCTAACACAAGGAAGTCCGGTATTAATATCGCGTTAAACGCACACCATTACTACACACAGTACTTGCTTTCGTACCACCACGCTCATGCGCCATCCGCAACTGTCTGCATCACTGTTCGACCCGACAACTATCGATGCCTCTCTTGCTCCACAGTTCTTACAACACTTCTGCCCACTGCATTCTGTTCCACACAATACATTTAGTAAAACTATCTGAAATATCATCAGAAAAAAATTCAGTCCTTACGTAAGGAACTCATATAGAAAATAGCAAAGTAAACATAGTCATATACACTTCATGTTCTACACTATATAACCAAATGAAAATTATTCTACATCATCAGAAATATATCTGTGGAGTACAAGTTAGTAAAAAAAAGGAAAAAAAAATTGTATATTGTCATGCCATCACAATACATCTTTATCACATCAGCTCAAATGACTGACAGACAACAAGATCAGTGAAAGAAACATGTGAGGTACATAAAAAATTGATAGTATAGCTTACAGTTTTCTGTCAGTTTACTCAGACATGATCATATTTCCCTACGATATCTTTGCCTCATGGGGACGGCGCGAATAAGAATCATTACAAATAGTTATTTGGACATTTAAAGAACCTACACAATGGGAGGCGGTAGTTCATTCCAGTCCATTAATGTTAATCTAGATTTTTGTTAGTATAGCATCTGTTCATTTATGGCCCTGATTATTTTTTTCTGTCAGGTATCTGTTTTATGATCTAGAGGAATTCTAAGTCACAGTCCTTCATGGTCGGAACTGTCTATTTTGATTGTATAAACTGGCATCTGCTCATGTGAAAATTACAGATAATGTTATCCTACCATCCATTCACTCTGGAGGGCTTGACATTTATACATCAAGAAATTTAATGACCTTGACATATTGAGTAAATGTACAAAATTTTGTGGAAAGAACCCATGCATGCATGGTACTTCTCACATCCACATGTTAGCTCTTTGGACAAACAGTCTGCTATGGATCTCCTGCTTTGCTTGGGAGCTTGTGCTGCGTTTATTGTGATGGAAGGGCTACAGAAAAAGAAACCGCAAAAGTGGCTGTAGGCAAAGAAGTATTTAAATAACAGAGATACAAGAAATACAAGATGACTACAATATTTTGTTTGTAATGTTCAACAGATCACAGTGAAATTTTAGATTTTCTGCTTGGGAAGCTGCAGTGACAAGGCTGGCAATAATAATTAGGTAGGTATTAACTGGCACCTTTTATACCAATTTGAACTACTTATTTCGCATTTCAAAGCAAAGAATTTCAGTGATTATTTCTGAAACTGAGAAATAGTTAAGGGAAGTTGTTCATCGGTATGTAAATATCAATTAACTTTCAGTGCATCATTTTTATTTCATTTTGTAAGAAAGGTTGTACACATAACTGCAGCGATGCAAGATTATATGTAGATTAACACCCTCAGACTTGACAAATACGGGAATTTCATACACGCCAGAATCCACTAGAATGGCGGTTGTTTTCCTATTATGTGTCTTTTGCATCACCAGTAACCTTCATTTTGTGGTAACGCTGGCAGCGCCAAAAATATTTCGCTGTGCAATGTACATTACAACCACTGGGCAATAGAAATTAAGGGGAAAGGAAGGAGAAGGCGGGAAACGGCATCGAACGTCTGTTCAAGTGAAGCAGCGAAAAAGCAAGGGGCCTATTTTTCGGTAGCACAAACAGTTTATTAAGGTAAAGATTACTAAATTATATTTAACAATAATAAAAGGGGAATGTGCGATCCATAAAGAATTTAGGTGTGACTTACACAGCGAAGGTTCTCAGTTTATCACTGCCAGTACAGGAACGGACATATGCTTAAAGTTTATAAACGGGTGCCTTGTCGAAGAAGTACACGAAGTTCTAAAGCTCAATGTGCACACTAAAAGCTCATCTCTAGCAGAGACACTGTGTGGTGACGAATAAACGTAAGGGAATAATTGTAGCAATGTACCATCACACATGAAAGGAGATACAAAACTGCATACTAATTTAACACAATGGTCCAATGTTTGGCGCTGGGACAAAGCAGTCAAGCATACAGGGCGTTTACATGTGCTGCCGCATGCGGAATTCATGATCTCTGCAAATCGACAGGCGACTCTCCAATGCATCTCGAGGAAACAAAAGCGAAAATTGCTAGTGAGTCATAAACCAATGGACTGCATCATGTCCTCCTTAGGAAGCGAAGGCACTCACAAGTTACCAGTCTGAAGCAATGCATAAGGCCGACTCACCCAATTTGTTCTCTAACAGTCGTTGTGCAGCAGTCCTCAGGTACTCATTGAGAGCATTGGTTCAAAACAAAAGCACAGTTTCACACATGGTAGGACGTTCATATATAAAAGTGGAACATCAACCGTTTGTCATTCGCACATGCCTGGGACTTCCAGGAACAAGATGGTAAGCAGATTATGGTGGTGTGGAAAGAACATTCTAGTCTGCAGGTGTCAACCTTGGGACAAATGATTTGGAGAGCATGTAGGTGCAACTGCAAGGGGGGAAAGTCGTCCACTAGGGCAAATTGTAGGACTCGCGAAATTTATAAGTGAGGGAGATGCAGATCACTTCCTCCTCCCCCCCCCCCCCCCATGAGAAGAGTATGTCTTGGTAACGAAGCTAAATGCAGCTCAGGTACATCAGATGATTGTGTTGGTGCCGTGGCGATGAGTGTCAGCGATGGTGACGTGGGCAGGCTATGGGTGAGGTCCACGGCACCTGACTGCCACCATATTGACAGTGAGGCATGGCGGCATAGCATGTGGGGGGAAATCAGCTGGTCACTGCTGGTGGCTGGGCTAGTGTGGTGGTGATGGTGGCATATGATTGCAGTGGACAGCAGTCCGCAACACATGACTGGCAACTGGCAGGATGGTGTGCTGAACAGCATGCCTGAAGGCATACCAGGTGCAGTGTGACATGACTGTAGCTGCAACTCAGGAAACGAGGAGCTGCATGGTAGAGCTACAGCTGTAGAGGAGGCACTGGGCAGCATGAAGAGCTGCAAGGGTGTGTAGTCCCATTGAGCACAGGGTGAGGACTGGGTACTTGATCAGGCAGCACATGAACAGCTATGCACTTTATCGCCAGGACATGTGATGCAGTTCGCTCCGGAGTGCACATGTGCTGCTAAGTGCTACTGTTGCTGTTGCTGACAGATGCCCTAGTGAGATACTGATGCGGTGGACGGTTATTGCATCGACTATGGGGTGATTGAGGAGCGCCACCTGTGACTCCATCTGGTGGGGGCAGTGAGGTATCAGGTTTAGCGTTGGGCACTGTGTGCTACATGTCGGGTTCCACATGCTCAGAAGCAGGAATGAGAGGTGGTTGCACCTGGGTCCCAGGAGACAGCCGATAGTTTGGCAGTGCTGGTGGAGGTGACATCAGCAATGGTGTCAATAGTTGTGCATGTGTTGGTGGTGGCATTAGTGGTGTCGGCGGTTGGTAAAGAGACCACAGCTGTTGGTGGTGTATGGGCATCATTGAAGGTGAGCATATAAGCTGCCTTTAACCTGTTGATGGACACAAATGAAGGGGTGCTGTGCCCGCATCTCGTGGTCGTGCGGTAGCGTTCTCGCTTCTCATGCCCGGGTTCGATTCCCGGCGGGGTCAGGGATTTTCTCTGCCTCGTGATGGCTGGGTGTTGTGTGCCATCCTTAGGTTAGTTAGGTTTACGTAGTTCTAAGTTCTAGGGGACTTATGACCACAGCAGTTGAGTCTCATAGTGCTCAGAGCCATTTGAACCATTTGAAGGGGTGCTGTAAAGTCACATGGTGAATATTTTATCATTTTGTTGTAAAACGAGGTGAGGTCCCGAGAATTGTGGGGGCAGTGGAGGCTGGCAGACGCTGATGCATAGCATTATGTGAGTGCACGACATGAGGTCATGGTCCAAAAGTTTTGCACTCATCATGCCAACATGGAGATATTGGTCAGAGCCAGTAAATACAGTCCTAAAGCTGCTGGACGTAAGGTCAGGCACTGGTGATGGTAGGGGGAGGCTGGGGCTCGATAAAATCTGTCTTACTAAAAATAGGGGCCAGAAATGTCATTACTGTAGTCATGTAAGAGGAGCATGGGATAACAGTTGGCAATGGTTTTACACTGAGGCACTGATAATGGTTGAGAGCGCCAGGTGCTAAATGAAGTTCAGAGAACCGAAGGTTATTGGATGGATGAAAAATTTCGGCATGAATGGAAGTATCGATTTCTGCCAGCACAAACATGTGCTTGTGCAGTGGAAGAGTGAGGATGTGACAGTGAACCAATGGGTCTAGAGTATTTATGACATAGTGCACTGTATTGTGGTGCACCTCGCAGGGAGCGATTGGGGGGGGGGGGGGGGAAGAGGACTATTGAGAATTGGGAAAGAAGGTCAGCGAAAGGGCCAATGTAAGAAAGTTGCTTAACAGCAAGGTGAACAGCGGGGCAGGAAGTGCAGGGGATGGAGTGACTGACATCTCGTTGACTAAGCGACACTGTGTGAGGTCACGGAGGAGATTGAAATGAGAGATAAAATCTGTGCCAAGGATTTGGTCAGTGATATATGCTTTTGTGAAAGTCCAAAGAAGCTGCTCAACAAAGCTGAGGTAAATGCAATGGGTGTGGGGATAATAGGTAGTGACGATGGTACTGTTTGCACTCGTTAGGAGGAAGGGAGAGGAGGGCCAGACCAGGACAGGAGTTTGTGCTGGAAGACGGAGAGGTTTGAGCTGGTATTGCTGAGGTAAGCTATTAGTGAAGTGAGCTTATGGGGTGCTTGGAAATTTCTGAGCAACTAGACATGCCTACTGCCTGTCGCTAACTGGCATGAGCATGGCAGCTGGCAGTTCAAAGCGTACTACTTAAGCACTCATGATACCTGCACATGGGCTTGGTGTCACATAAGTCCTTGGACTCACCAGTTTAGTGCGGGTGAAGATGCTTACATGGAAGTGCATACTAGCAGTCACCATGTAGGGGGGAGATGTTATCATGCAAGACTTGTAGTTTGTGAATTGGGCCATGTAGAACTGCGGCAGGGTGGGTGTGTGGAAGCAGGTAGTGTGAGTAAGAGGGAGGCGGTTAAGTTTGCCTTCTTGCAGCTCAGACATTCCATGATTTGCTCTAGGTCTGCATCTTGAGGCAGGAGTTGCGGGGACACAGCTGCTAGTTGGGCTTCAGGACTGGTTATCATAGTGGCAGGAGGGCGATGGAGTGAAAGGTAAGGGCAAGGGGACCTTATGATGGTGGTGATGGCCGGTGAAGGGCCAAGGGACTCAGTCACCCAGTCTGCTCGATGGTGAGGGCGTCAATGTGAGTAGTGGGGCCAGGCCTGTGGGAGCACATTTGGTAAGTGCAGGTTGCCTACGTCATAGGCAGGTATACACTCAGGGGCAAACCTACTGTTCTACTTTGATTGAGAGGTACTTAACCTATTGTTCTCCTTTGACTGACAGGTACTTAACCTATTGTTCTGTTAAGTGCTTTTCCACGTCACCCCCATTTCCTTTTGATTGACAGGCACTTAACCTATGCCCCCCCACCCTCTAACCCTCCCCCAACCCCTCCCCCTCACTGTTACAGCTACTCTTTAAGGTCTCAGTTATTGGAATAGGCCCCCTCTCACAACTTAATTAAATTGATTAATTAAGTAACAACTCTGGTGGGAAAGTGCCATGTCCCCCTGCTACACCTCCCTGGTGGGAAGTTCAAATTCCATCAGGATAATGCAGCCTCTACTAACGTAAGAAAAATGGCGGGAAAGAAAGGGCAGTTGGGCTACCTCAACTAACCCTGTCATCTGACTGCCACCTCTTCCTAGGTATTGGTGTGAAGTTTGAATTTTGGCACTAAAGGAAGGTCACCTGGGCTATCTCTACTAATCTAAGAAAATGGTGGCAAAGAAAGGGCACTTCGACTACCTCCACTAATCTAAGTCATCCGACCGCCACCTCTTCCTAGGAACTGGCGCGAAGTACAAATTCCATCAGGACAGTGCAATACACCTAAGAAAACGGCGGTTAAGAAAGGCAGCTGGGCCATCTCACCCAACTGCCACCTCGTCCTAGGAAATGGCTGGGAGAGAACTCAACCTATACTGGACATAAGACTTTATTTTGCATGCACTATTTACTCAAACAATTAGAGGCAGTACCTCCATCCAGTGTGTTAACCATGAGGTCCGGGGTCCAACTGACATAGTACACAGTACCGCCACCAGAGGGCTCTGTCGTCCGTTCCATGATATAATCCAAGATGGTGGTCTGGTGGTGGAGAGGAAGGGTCTCATAACAGGAAATTCAAGGGTATATTGGTTATTTATAAAAAAATCATTTTGTGGGGTTGGATTTCTCTTGTTCATCATGCTCTGCTGTTTGGAATCATGTAGGTCTTGTAAGACATAATTATATGGAGCAAACATGACCAAACATGTTGCATAACCTAATGTTTGGCACTGTACTCTGGGTGTCTTAACCTCCTCTGGTGGTGGAGAGGAAGGGTCTCATAACAGGAAATTCAAGGGTATATTGGTTATTTATAAAAAAATCATTTTGTGGGGGTTGGATTTCTCTTGTTCATCATGCTCTGCTGTTTGGAATCATGTAGGTCTGGTAAGACATAATTATATAGAGCAAACATGACCAAACATGTTGCATAACCTAATGTTTGGCACTGTACTCTGGGTGTCTTAACCTAATGTTTGGCCCTTTGTTGGCACTTAACCTATTGTTCAGTTAAGTGGTTTTCCATGTGACCCCCCTATTTCCTTAAACTATTCTACCGCCTTTGATACCAAATTAAGTAATTAATAATGCCCTCCTACCATTTTCTGGTACACTTTTCGAATTTCACATGCTTTTAAACGCCATTTCTGGCGCATTATTCATAGTCACCCACCCTCTTAAACTATTGTTCTGCGTTTTACATAAAAATTATGCAAGTTAACCCAGTGTTCTGCACTTAACCTGCTGTTCTGCTCCATGTCACCCACTCACACATACCCTCCCCTTAACTATTGTACTGCTAACACCACGTTGATATAAAAAATTTATACAAATTCATTAAATCCATTTTTCACATGTATGGGGTAGTTTTTTTTAATTCGCAGCATCCTTTTCGAAGCAATACAGTCTAAACAAAAGATCGCTAATAAAAAACATTTCCTGCCATTTGACACCCGACGCCGCTCCCGCCGCCACCACCCCTGATGCCCCGGCTCCGAACCTACCACGGACGCAGCAGCCACAGCATCACTCTGGCGTCCATAGGCCGCCCTCCCTCAGGCTAGTGGGTTAGGGCTGCAGCAATCATGCTGCTTGCAGCGGCCTGATTGCACAGTGTCTCCTCTTCTGCTGTCACTGTCTGTGGCGTGCTTAGAACATAAATACACACACATATTTCGAAAAGTCATTGAATATTTGTGTGCTTATTTTTCCCTATGTTCTATAGCTGTGCTATGTTTTGTGTCCATTGATATAGTTGTTTATGTGTGTAATGCAGCTTATTTCGTCCACATTCTCCTTGGCATATACCTTAATCTGTATGATTTTCCTAGAATTTTATGACAATGGAGAAGCCTGCCAAAGACTTCCATCGTTCTTTATAGACATTTTCAAAACATCAGTAGCATAAGACTGTAAATTTTTGTTGTGATGGAAATCACAGTTGCTGAATGAAATGTTTGGCGAATTAGATCATATTTTAAAAATTTTGTTTTTGAAAGTTGCAATAGGCATTATTCTAATAATAGTTTTTGTTGCTTTGTGGAAATTTTAAATGAAGTGTGCATACACTTTATAAAATACGAATTACAAACAGGAAGCCCCCAAATATCCTGAAAGCAGATATTTATGGTACATGTTTTAAATTATATCTTCAAATTACTATAGGAGATTTTTGTATGTACATTATTGTATGAAACAATCTTGGTATACTTTTGTGCAACTTACGAAGTTTGGACCTACACAATGAGCAGATGGTAAACTAATTCAGTAGAAAGCTATTTTAGCTTGGCAGTGCCATAAGTAATAATTTCATTAACTTACGATCACCTGGCAACTTCATCGGCTGGATGGGTAGATTAGGTCATAGTGCATCTGATTCATGAATCAGACTTTAGTATTTGAACCACGTACCACACAGTTTATCTCACTCATTTCAAACAAATTTAACGACATGCTATGTACAGTTGATCCATGTGCCACAAAGTTTACTTCATTTATTTCAAACAAATTTAATCACATGCTACATACAATTTTTACAATAGCAAACTTATTCCAGAATGTTTTCTCATAACTCTGCTACAATAATAATACTTTACTCAACATCAAACAATTCATTGCATATGTTTAAAAACAGATTATAATTCTTGATACATAGCACAATAATACATTCTTCCGAATATGTCACTGATTAACAAAGTGTTTAAATTAACTTTTAGGTTATTCTTATCTCTGACTGATTCTCGTATTTTTATGTACTGGACGACTCTCATTTACAGCAAAGGGTATATTAAACCCACAAAAGGTGATCTTAAACTGAATTTTCTAGAGATTGTCTGAATGTAACACAGTAGTTGATCTAGGACTGGAATGTTTGTATGTAAGTGCTACGGTAATTGCTGGTAGATGATGTTCTGGAATATCAAGTGTTCTTGATTATCAGGAGTAACTTCGCTTCTGGCTTGATAGCTGGACAGTATCTCACTGCTATTCGACACATTATCTGCCTCTACCCTATACCACGTCCCCTTCTGTGTACTGCCGAAAATATGGCGGAAAGTTGTTCAATTAGCTTCACTCTGGTTGTAGTGTTGCTTCTCTACGGTATTCTATCTCTTTGGTCTCAATTATCAAATGGAAGCATGTAAGGGGGCTATTACACTATCAGATTTATTGGACTAAGAAAATTGATCAAATATTGAACAAAGATCATTGACAATGATCTTTGATGTGGTGCAAAAAGTGGTATTACACTGCCATCCAATATTCCACCTAAGTTTCAGAATGGTGGACGATTTTTCACTATAGGCCCTGCAGTTGCATGTAGGACAGTTGCATTGGGTTTGCATATATAGAAGAGGAGAGGCATAAAAGGAAAAGAAAACGTACTGGGGTGAAGTTGTGAGTTTCACGGCGAGATAATAAAGCATACAACAAAATTTGCTGTAAGTTGAAGATGCATAGTCATATGAAAATTACTTGTGAATGGATGATAGTACATTTCAATATGTGCTCAGGAAAGTGGCTCCTCATATCACAAAGCAGAGAACTCACCTCAGAAAGCCTGTATCCAGAAAAGACTGACTTATGGTAACACTGCAATTTCCTGCAGCAGGAGAAAGCTATTCTAGTTTACAGTATAGCACTCCAATACCACAGTGCACATTTACAAGAAGAATACCAGAAACGTGTGAAGCTATTTATATAGCACTAAAGAAGTAGTATTTGAAGGAAAATAATTATATAGTACATAGTCTAGCTATTAAGAAATATTTATATTGCTACAAAAATTGGAGGTATTCTCCTTTACATCCTCTTGGGTACATCTTGGCCATACTTCATGACTAATGACCTCCACAATTTCTTTATAGCTCGCTATTCTTCATATTCTATTTTTGTATTTGAGATTCCACAAGTTATATAGTGAATCTGCCTCTTAAATTTCTATCAGTTTCGTTGTAGATTCGATGCATCATGGATATTTTGAAGCTATGTTGATGAAACATTAGATATCAGACAGTTGTAGCGATGGTAGTGCTCCAAGCAGGTACATTTCTCATGCAATAAACAGAAAAAAACGATTTGTTTTGTCAGATATAATGCAAGGCACTAGATTTCATCAAATAAATTGGACGGAAGGCGACATCTGACAGAAGTTCACTATTACACTACATCCAGGATATTGAGCAAATCAACGAAAACACAGAGTATAAATCTCTATGGAATGAGTATTTGGAAGGTAGCACTTGTTTCACACTTCCTGCAACGTGATGTAAGTTTGATGTCGGACTGCCATTGACTTTCGTTTGCATTTCACGCAGGCCTCCCTCGCAGACAGCTCACATTTGTTGTTGGCCGCACAAATATTCTTACAGGAAGTGCCACTGGTTTGCTGAAATTCTTGTGACATCAGTGTACCTGTGAAATATGACAAGAACGAATATGAATGCTGTAGCTCCTTGTTTCACTCGCAACAATTTAAGCTGTCCTCATAGGCTCCTACCTAACCACAAAGTCATAAATCAACACATATTCGAAAATAAACAACGAAATATTTGTGACAAGGAGGAATATCCATTATCATGGTGTCTCTTGAAGGCTTATATCACTGATGCACTTAAACTGATGTTTAATGTTAGCAGTGACGTGTTTGTGACACATTTTCGACGCACCATTGCTTTAAAACTGGAACCCGCCAGGTTGGCCGAGCACGCCAACGTGTTGCTTCCTGGACTCGGATAGGCACGCTGGCCCTAGATCGAATCCGCCCGGCGGATTAACGACGTGGGCCGGTGTGCCGGCCAGCCTTGATGTGGTTTTTAGGCGGTTTTCCACACCCCCTAGGTGAATACCGGGTTGGTCCCCATGTTCCACCTCAGTTACACAGCTCGCAGACATCTGAACACTTACACACTATTCCATGGATTATACTAGTCGCATATAGTTGAGGTGCACTAATTCCTTCCCGGGTAGTACGAGGTGGCGGCAGGAAGGGCATCTGGACACCCCTTGCACTAACATTGCCAAATCCGATTAACCATGCCGACCCTGCGTCTCCGTGGGAAAAACGACACAAGCAAAAGAAAGAAAAGAAAGAAAAATTGCTTTAAAACAGGATACTTCAATTTATAATACGAAACAGCTAAATAACCCAGAATTAATATGGCGCCTGCTGCATGGATTGTCTAAATTCCGGCATCGATTGTCAAAATGACGTTATGTTTGCAGAAAGTAGTGTGAGACGAGGATTACCCGCATTCGGCTGTGCAGGATGATACTTCTATCCACAATTGACGTCCACAATGGCCTCCTCTATCATTATTTTTCTTAACAGTAGTTGTCGATAGCAGTATTATTTTATTCGTATTTTGGACACTTCAATACTATCTCAGTTGCTTTTCTGAAAACTTTCATATAATTTTATACACAGTATGTTATATGTCAAGCTAAAATTTATGAAAAGGAATTACTTTATAAAATAATTTAGTTTCGATATTATAATCGACAGGTACTAGTTCTGAAAGTAGAGTTAAAATGTTGTTGTTGTTGTGGTCTTCAGTCCTGAGACTGGATTGATGCAGCTCTCCATGCTACTCTATCCTGTGCAAGCTGCTTCATCTCCCAGTACCTACTGCAACCTACATCCTTCTGAATCTGCTTAGTGTATTCATCTCTTAGTCTCCCTCTATGATTTTTACCGTCCACGCTGCCCTCCAGTACTAAATTGGTGATCCCTTGACGCCTCAGAACATGTCCTACCAACTGTTCCCTTCTTCTGGTCAAGTTGTGCCACAAACTCCTCCCCAATTCTATTCAGTACCTCCTCATTAGTTATGTGATCTACCCATCTAACCTTCAGCTTTCTTTTGTAGCACCACATTTCGAAAGCTTCTATTCTCTTCTTGTCCAAACTATTTATTGTCCATGTTTCACTTCCATACATGGCTACACTCCATACAAATACTTTCAGAAATGACTTCCTAACACTTAAATCTACACTCGATGTTAGCAAATTTCCCTTCTTCAGAAACGCTTTCCTTCCCATTGCCAGTCTACATTTTCTATCCTCTCTACTTCGACCCTCATCAGTTATTTTGCTCCCCAAATAGCAAAACTCCTTTACTACTTTAAGTGTCTCATTTCCTAATCTAATACACTCAGCATTACCTGACTTAATTCGACTACATTCCATTATCCTCGTTTTGCTTTTGTTGATGTTCTTCTTATACCCTCCTTTCAAGATACGGTCCATTCCGTTCAACTGCTCTTCCAAGTCCTTTGGTGTCTCTCACAGAATTACAATATCATCAGTGAACCTCAAAGTTTTTATTTCTTCTCCATGGATTTTAATACCTACTCCGAATTTTTCTTTTGTTTTCTTTACTGCTTGCTCAATATACAGATTGAATAACATTGGGGAAAGGCTACAACCGTGTCTCACTCCCTTCCCAACCACTGCTTCCCTTTCGTGCCCCTCGACTCTTATAACTGCCATCTGGTTTCTGTACAAATTGTAAATAGCCTTTCGCTCCATGTATTTTACCTCTGCCACCTTCAGAATGTGAAAGAGAGTATTCCAGTCAACACTGTCAAAAGCTTTCTCTAAGTCTACGAATGATAGAAACATAGGTTTGCCTTTTCTTAATCTTTCTTCTAAGATAAGTAGTAGGGTCAGTATTGCCTCACGTGTTCCAACATTTCTACGGAATCCAAACTGATCTTCCCCGATGTCGGCTTCTATCAGTTTTTCCATTCGTCTGTAAAGAATTCGTGTTAGTATTTTGCAACTGTGACTTATAAAACTGATAGTTCGGTAATTTTCACATCTGTCAACACTTGCTTTCTTTGGGATTGGAATTATTATATTCTTCTTGAAGTCTGAGGTAATTTCGTCTGTCTCATACATCTTGCTCACAAGATGGTAGAGTTTTGTCAGGACTGGTTCTCCCAAGGCTGTGAGTAGTTCTAATGGAATGTTGTCTACTCCCGGGGCCTTGTTTTAACTTAGGTCTTTCAAATTTTATAGAAACATTTTAAATTACAAATTATTTTCAGATTTAAAAATTCTATTATTAATTACAGAATCCTGTATTGTTCACTATGTTTATTTCTGGATTCATTTATGAAATCATAATCGAAATTAATAATGTTAAGAAAACTAGTAGAAATTAATTTGTTAGGAGAAATTGTAAACCCTTTAGAAAAGTGTTATTTACACACAGTGAGAGAGTCGTAAGCTTGCCTCTGATGTTATCAGATGTATTTTTGTATAATTGGTACAAACAATGTTATTTCGGCTTTGTTAATGTGAAACATCAAAATACGGTATGATATACTAAACTGTGAGTAAATCAGTGGAAAATATAGTTACATAAAGAAATTCTGCAACAACAATCTTCAAATTTATTTAGTTCAAACCAACCAAGAGGACCTGATGATAGATTTTCAGCTGCAAGAATCAGACCCCTAGACTAGAATAACTGGAGCCATCTCGACATGACAAGCTAAGTAAACTCAAAAGTTCATTGTAATCTTTGCTCCTCTCAAATCTTCATAAAAGTCTTTGCTTATTAATTACCTGGAATGGGCATTGTGT
Source organism: Schistocerca cancellata (assembly GCF_023864275.1). Classification (NCBI taxonomy): domain Eukaryota; kingdom Metazoa; phylum Arthropoda; class Insecta; order Orthoptera; family Acrididae; genus Schistocerca; species Schistocerca cancellata. The sequence goes on from NC_064631.1 coordinate 677,343,698, forward strand.
AATTTGGACAATAGACAGAAGAAAGAAAGAGGGGGAGATTAGAAGAGTGGGTGTTGTCTGTGATTAATTGACTAATAATGAAATTTTGTCTGTTGCAGAAATTATTTTAGTTCATCGATTTTTGAGATTTATGTATAAATAAATTTTCGATCACATGGAGCAAAACTGAAGGCTGCCCAACAAAGGATCTTGACGCCAACAGAGACGATGAATTACCGCTAAGGATGGACCAGATCTAATGAAAGTGAAGAGGAGTTTACAACTACAACCAGAGACATCAAAAAGGAAAGATAAGTACGAACTATTTGTGATGTTAATTTGTTTGTGAACTCATGTGCTTGTTAACAAAATGAATAGGGAGTAAAGCAAAACTGAGGTAGAAATGGAAGCTGCAGGATCCAGTTAGGACATGTTTGAGCTGAGTGAAATCGTAGACAGTACAGAAACAGTAAAGACTGGTATTTTGCATTTAATTTTGGCAAAACTAGAGGAAATAAGAACACATAACGATAGCAATTTAGTGCTAATAATGAAAGGCTAAATGATTTTCAAACTTCACTACAATGACGATTAAATGACTTGAAGACTGAAATTAAACAGTAAAATAGACAGGGTGCAAGATCAGATAGCTCAACTTAGTAATCAAGTTTCAGAGTTAAGGGGAGCAGGAGGTGGTCAAATCCAAAAAATTACGATTTTTTTTGCTACCGAAAATTAATTGGAATATTCCTCTTTAATGTAAACTTTGAATTATTGTTCTATTCGCCCTAGAGGTGGAGTTATTACCATTTTCCCCTACGCCTGCAGAGGAAATGGGCGGCCGCTGAATGCATCTAACACCCTCTCGTGACTTCCTGGCGAACTGCTTGGGATTTTCTCGGCCTGTTACGCATACAGCGCCTTATGTTACGCATACAGCGACTGTGCAAGGGTTGGCTACATTGTTTTCTGTGACAAATGAAGCGCTAAGAGCGCGGAACATCGTCTCTTTGCTGTTTACCATTTCGAATTAGTTCAGTGTTGCGCCTGTTGTTGGTAGTATTATACTTCTTGTGTAAAGCGTTGTTCTGGTTACGATGCCACGTTTTAGTAACCGTGTATATAAGAAGAGGAAGAATGTAGGGAAAAGAAAATTATCACTAATACCAAGTTGCGATACTACAATTACTGAAACAGTGCGTTCTTCTGCTAAGCAACACATGGCCGGCAATAGCCCTGTGACATCTTCTAGCAAGAAGCTGACTGGTGGAAGTGACAGATTTCGTGGATATGTTAGTGACAGTGATGATATTAACGAAGTACTGAATATTGGATTATTATCTTCTGTGCTGAAAGAAAGTGTTCTGTGCAAAATGTGTTCAAGTGCAGGAGTGGGACTAGAGGTAACAAAGCACTCTGGTTTAGCTTGTGAGATGAAGATAATCTGTGCATGTTGCAAGTATCAAGTGACTTTCTACAATTCACATGCCAGTCTCTTTGGTGAAAATGGACGATCTAGAGTGTTTGATGTGAATGTTCTTCTTATGTATGGTCTTCGATCCATTGGAAAAGGGTCTGCTGCTGGTAAACTGTTTTGTGATATTATGAACTTGCCATCGCCTCCAAGCAAATTTGGATACTACTGTGAACTGGTAGGATCCTCTGTTGAAGATGTGGCTCTGAAAACCATGAAGGAAGCAGTGGAGGAATCTGTAGAAACGAATGGTGGTTCTAGGGATTTGGTAGTGGCATTATATGGTTCCTGGCAAAAGAGGGGTCATAAATCCCTGAATGGGGTTGTAACTGCTACTTGTGGTGATTGTGCAAAAGTGATAGATGTCGCAATATCATCAAAACATTGTAGGTGCAAAAATAAAATCAAAGGAGAGCACAGTGGAACTTGTGAGGCAAATTTTAGTGGATCAAGTGGAGCAATGGAAGTGGATGGAGTGAAACAAATTTTTGAACGTTCGGTTCCCAGATACAACGTTAGGTACAAATACTACCTTGGGGATGGTGACTCCAAAGGTTTCAAGACTATAGAGGAACTGAAACCATATGGAAATGAATTTGTAGTTGAAAAGTTGGAATGCATTGGGCATGTACAAAAGCGTATGGGTGCACGGCTTCAAAGGCACAAACAAACTTTGGGTTCAAGTAAGCTCAGTGATGGAAAGACAATAGGAGGGAGAGGTAGGTTTACTGATGAGGTGATTGAATGTCTACAGAGATACTATGGGTATGCTATAAGGCAAAATACTAGTAATGTTAGTGACATGCGAAAAGCAGTGTGGGCATTGTTCCTTCATACTGCCTCTTCCAATGAATACCCTCAACACAGCCTGTGCCCAAAAGATTCCTGGTGCAAATATAATGCAAAAAAGGACTACGATCACAAACATGGTTTGCCAGCAGCTGTGATAAATGCAATAAAACCAATTTTTCACGACTTAACACAGCTAGAATTGTTACACAAATGTCTACACGGAAAGACGCAGAATCCTAATGAGAGCGTAAACAATTTGATTTGGAAAGTGATTCCTAAAAGGCTGTTTGTAAGCATAAAAACACTGCACTTTGGCATTTATGATGCAATAGCAACCTACAACCAAGGGAACAGTGTGAAGTGTGAAGTTCTGAAGGGATTAGGATTTACAGCTGGGGTGAACACTGTACGAGCACCAAGAAATATTGACAGAGAAAGGGTAAGAGGAGCAGAAAGAAGAGAAAGGCATATGAAGTATGATGGAACAACAGGCCAGAAAAGAAGACAGAAGAGGAAGCTTTTGGAGGATGAAGAAGAAGACCCTGATAATCCATCCTATAGTGCAGGAATGTATTGAGAAACTTTGATAGCCATTTCCCATAAATTAGAATTTTTCGAACATAAGGAACATTTTCTCAAAATCCACTCAAGCTAGAGAGATGAAATTTTTGTACAGCACTCCTAGTGGTCAAACTTACATTGTAACACAGCCATTTGGCAATATGTTCAGTAGTTTCATTTCAGTTTAATTTTAAAGCAATTATTTGTAAAAAAATGGGTCATTAATTAAAAAAATAATTGGAAGGAAACTAGAAAAGATACTCCAAAATCCCTCTGTCATATCTGCAATACTAAACCACTCTATATGTAAAAAAAATTCAAATTTTTCTATTTGGTAGTTTATTCATAAATGTTCCTCAAACTTAGTGATTTTAACATGGGCGGCATAGGCACCTCCGGCTCCCCTTAAAAAATGGGTTGTCAGAGGAGTTAAAAAGTGTGAATGAAAAAGTTGATGTTTTAGAGAATAAATTTATTGTTTTAGATAATGAGTTTGTAGATGGGTCAGTGAAACAATTAAGGAATGTTAATGACATCAGAGTTGAACAGAAGGCCATAGCGGAAAAAGTGTTTGAGTTGGGAGCTACCACCCAACAAAATGTCGCCAATTTAAACCAAAAAATATTAAATGTAGAAAACAATATGCAAACTAATGTAACTGTTTTAGATCAAAAAATTTCAGCAGTTTAGGAAAGCTGTATTAACAAAAATCTGTGTGCAAACAATGGTATTGCGTGTCCAACACTACTATCAAAAGTTTTCCATCAGATAATTTACATCCAGTGGGTTTCTGCACCACTACAGAGATAGCTTTCCGTCAGGCATGAATGACAATCAAAAAATTAAATTTGTTAAAAGATGTCTTGAAGGCGAAGCTCTGTCATGGGTAAATTTATATTTAAGTCAGTGGGAAACACATCCGAGTGTTGAGGAAAGTTTTTTTATATAAATTTTCGTCGGAAGCAGAACAAGGGAGAATCAAAAGTAAGTTTTTGGATTGCACCTTGTTATAGGAACAGGGACAGCATTTTCAAAGAGTTTTGTAAGAACCAACTTAAAAGATTAGCATTACTTGACAAACCATTGGGCGAAATGACTGTGACTGATGCACTTGAAAGCAGATTACCAGAAAGACTGCAGTGGGATTTGTTACACAGACCTGACAGTTGTCTTGAACAGATTTTACGATATTTTGACAAAGTGGATAGGGTAGTAGTAAGAAGTATGTACCATAATAATAGGAATGACAGAAATCACAATGAGAGTAATCACAGAAACAGAGACAATGGTAATTTCCACCAGGATCAAAGTGACAATAGAGAGAGAAACTCTGAACAGCGCCAGGATAGGAATAATGAGAATAAACATAGGCATTTTAATAGAATAAACAGTTACAGAAGTAAATATTCAGGAAAAGGCAGTTCGCCTCAATGAAGATCCACAGTTTTGGGGATAGGAAACATAACAAACACAGGACCTCGAAGTTACACATGTAATTAAACAGTAATAACAGTGTTAATGATATGACACTTGTATCTGAAACTGAAAAGAAGGATTATCAAATTTCTCGTTTATGTTTTGATAAAAAGTTTTTGGATATTACACTTACTTATGTAAGTGCCAATCGCAAACCAGAATGTGAGAGTAGTGAGAATTTTGGTTTAGTATGTACTAATGTACTTGGGCAGAAAACAGTGTTGTTGAAGTACGTAAATCAGGTGATGACTGTATTGGATCTGAACTAGGTGGTATTTTTGATGTAGATGTGAATGAGAGCTGTGAAGTAACTGAGGTTGGTAAACCTGAGACTGGTGGCTTATTGAAAATGAATGTATGTGAAGTAAGTGACTTTGATGGAGATGATACTTGTATTGTCAGTGGTGTTGTTGATGAAGTAATTTTGAGGAATCTGATGATGATGAGTGTCAGGTATTTGTGGAGTTTACGAATAATGAAGTTTCATAGCTATCTGTATATGATGTTGAGGATACAGGTAAGGTAAGTGATGTATGGGATGTTGCAAGTGAGGGTCATGGAATACCAGTCCAGTCAAAACAGTCTTTCATTGATGTCATGCAGAGTAATGATACAAACAGTGAAGGTGAGGTACCTGTGAGCCTGGAGAATGAAGGTGAAACTTTTTGAAGTTTATTTGGGACCAGATTGATGATCACTTTGACAAAGGTGCATTCTGCAATAAGTTAGCTGTGGTCAGTCAGAATTGGTATGGTAATTGGGGGACTGAAGTGAAAGAGGATCTTCGCAGGAAGTGTAATTTTGACAGTAATGTGTTTTGTGTTACTTCTGTAACAAGTGATGTTAGTTGCGCCATGGAATCTGTTCAATCTTTACCTGAGAATGAGAATAATCAAAGTAATGTTATGATACCTGTAAGGTTGATGAAACCTTGTGAAGACAGTGTGGATGGAACCTTTGAAAAGTTGAAAGTGATCTTTTGTATGAAGTGTCTGGCAACGATGATTCAGGTTTTGGGTATCCTTACATTAAAATTAAGATTGATCAGTTGGAAAGCAACTGTTTGATTGACACAGGTAGCCCAATTTCTGATATATCTGAATAATTTAGAGACAAGATCAAGTATAGTACAAATTTCGTGGAAATGTCCATTGTAAGTGTAAAGATAAGAGGAGCTACAGGTAAGCAGAGGAGATTGGTAAAATCTCAAGTAATTTTAACCTTTAGTATGGAAGATAAGACTATTGAACATGGATGCTTAGTGATCCCTAGTCTGGAAGAAAATATAGTTCTTGGTATGGATTTGATAGTGAAAATTGAAGCTTGTTTTGACTTGAATGCTAAAGAATTGTTTATTTTGCAACCTAAAAGTAACACTTATGTGAAAACTAATTTCTGTATTTTAAACTGTGTGGACAAGTTGCAACTATTTGCAGAACATTGTGAACCAAGTTGAGTACCAGATGTTTTATAATGATATAAATGTTGATTAGACTGAGGATCAGCATTTTGAAAGTGTAGTAGATTCTAAAGTGAGGGAACCTAAAACTCTTACTGACCAACAAAAGGAACAACTTAGGAATTTGTTATTGAAGTTTAGAAATGTGTTCAGTGAAAGACCATGGTAAATGAAAGGTTATCAGTGTAGGCTTTACCTTAGAGACCATCAACCTTTCTTTCTCAAGACATATATAGTATACCATTTTCAAAAAGAAAAGACGAGGAGAAAGAAATTCAGAAAATGAAAACATAGGGAGTAATTGAGAGAAGTAGAATTGCTTACAATAATCCTTTAGTTGTGGTAAGTAAGAGAAATGGTGAAGTGAGAATAGTTTTGGACTATAGACAAATTGTAAGCAAGAAGAACTCTGTTTGTTGTAATCAGAAATTTGTCAGATGCTATGTATTTCTTTCTATACCTTTTGCAGTTTTTCTTGCACATTATCCTGTATTTATATTCACAGCAAAATGATGATCATACAACCTAAAATTTTCTTGTAATTTTGGAATTTAACTTTGAAAATCTATATTCCATCCTTTGGCATCATTTTGTACACCATTTGGCAAACCTTACAGTAGGTCACAAAATATTGTAAACACATTGTTTCCATATTATATGAGGGGGATGGTGTGACAGGACATCCTCCCCTAGCATTACTTTTCCTCAACAGTAGTCGATACCAATATTATTCTTTTCGAACTTCGGACAGCTCGGTATTATCTCGGTTGCTTTTCTGAAAACTTTCATATAAATATATATACAGTATGTTATATTTCAAGCTAAAATTTATGAAAAGGAATTACTTTATAAAATATTTTGGTTTCGATGCTACAGTCGATAAGTACTAGTTCTGAATGAACAATTAAAATTATATTTTGGAAACATTTGAAATTACAAATTATTTGCATACTTAAAGTTTCTATTATTAAATACACTATTCTGTACTGTTTATTATGTTTATCTCAGGATTCATTTATGAAATAATAATAGAAATTAGTAATGTAACAAAAACTAGTAGGAACTCTCTTGTTAGGAAACCCATTTGGAAAATAGTTAATTCCACAGAGTCAGAGAGTTGTAAGCTTGCCTCTGATGTGATCGGACGTATTTTTATATAATAGGTGCGAACAATGTAATTTCGGCTTTGTTAATGTGAAACTTCGAAATACTGTATGATATACTAAAAAGTGAGAAAATCAGTCGAAAATATAGTTATCTAAAACATCCTGCAACAACATTATTCCAATTTATTTAGTTCAAACCAATCATGAGGACCTGATGTTAGATTTTCAGCTTCAAGAAAGAGACCGCTAGACAAGAAGAACTGGAGCCATCTCAACATGACAAGCTAAGTAAACCTGAAAGTTTATTGTAATCTTCACTCCTCTCAAATCTTCACAAAAAATTTTGCTTATTAATTACTTGGATTGGGCATTGTTTAATGTGGATGTGGACAATAGACAGAAGAAAGGGGGTGGGAGATAACAATCTCCTGCAGCTCAAGTCACACGATTTTGGGACAATGTTTTTTAGACCTATATCGCTTAGCATATTTTGAATGTTACTACACACATCAAAAAAAGTTTTGCATCACCTCGCTTCTGAGAGTTCTGGAACCTGTACAGAAAATTGGAATAGAGATCAACATAATAATCATTTCTGCCCTTTTCATTGTTCATGACAACCACACATTGCATGTTATACCACCATACAGTGAGACCTTCAGAGGTGGTGGTCCAGACTGCTGTACACACCAGTACCTCTAATACCCAAGAGCACGTCGTCTTGCATTTTTGCATGCCTATATTGATCATGGCATATTATCCACAAGTTCATCAAGACGCTGTTGGTCCAGATTCTCCCACTCCTCAATGGCGATTCGTCGTAGATCTCTCAGAGAGGTTGGTGGGTCACGTCGTCCATAAGCAGCCCTTTTCAATCTATCCCAGGCATGTTCGATAGGGTTCATGTCTGGAGAACATGCTCGCCACTAAAGTCGAACGATGTTGTTATCCTGAAGAACATCATTGATAAGATGTGCAAGATTGGGGCACGAATTGTCGTCCATGAATACGAATGCCTCGCCAATATGCTGCTGATATGGTTGCACTATCGGTCAGAGGATGGCATTTGCGTATCGTACAGCCATTGCGGCGCATTCCATGATCACCTGCGGTGTATGACGGCCCCACATAACACCATCCCAAAACAGCAGAGAACTTCATTTTGCTGCACTCAATGGACATGTGTCTGAGGCGTTCATCCTGACTGGGATACCTCCAAACACATCTCTGACGATTGTCTGGTTGAAGGCATATGCGAGACTCGTCGGTGAAGAGAACGTGACGCCAATCCTGAGCGGTCCATTTGGCATGTTGTTGGGCCCACTTGTACTGTGCTGCATGGTGTTGTGGTTATAATGATGGATATCGCCATGGGTGTCGGGAGTGAGGTTCTGCATCATGCAGCCTATTGCACACAGTTTGAGTCGTAACACGACGTCCTGTGGCTGCACAAAAATCATTATTCACCATGGTGGTGTTGCTGTTAGCGTTCCTCTGAACCATAATCCGTAAGTAGTAGTCATCCACTGCAGTAGTAGCCCTTGGGCGGCCTGAGTGAGGCTTGTCATCGACAGTTCCTGTCTCTCTGTAACTCCTCCATGGCTGAACAACTTGCTTTGGTTCACTCCGAGATGCCTGAACACTTCCATTGTTGAGAGCCCTTCCTGGCACAAAGTAACAATGCAGACGCAATTGAACTGTGGTATTGACCGTCTAGGCATGATTGAACTACATACAACATGAGCTGTGTACCTCCTTCCTGGTGGAATGACTGGAACTGAGCAGTTGTCAGATACACTCCATCTAATAGGCGCTGCTCGTGCATAGTTGTTTACATCTACGGGCAGGTTTAGTGACATCTCTGAACAGTCAAAGGGACTGTGTATGTGATACAATATCCACAGTCAACGTCTATCTTCAGGAGTTCTGGGAACTGGGATGATGTAAAACTTTTTTGATTTGTGTACTTCACTGCTACAGACGCATCACCTACAGAAGTACCGTGAAGTGTTATATACACATTTTACCAACATTTTAACAATTTGATATCAGGAACTGAAGTTGGCTTAAAGATGTGAAGAGCATTGGTACTGTGCTTTTTCGCCACAGTATTGTAGTTAAGATTCCACTTTATTTAAGTTTTTCGGAAAAGGGGTAAGAAGTGACAGACGACCATATTTTTTTACCTTTTCTGTTGTACTTGGTAATATTGTCGAATCCATGTTATAATTAATTATGTTTCAATGACACTGTATACGATCCTGAAGTCTCATGAAAAACAACGCATTTGGAAATATGAAATTGTTACAGTAAATACGGTAAGCGATTTGCACCACATGCTTGGCCATTATGATATTCAAATTTTATTTATTTACCTTTCTACTTATTTAGACAAGTAAAGTATCTGCAACTTTGTCACCTCATCAGATAAGTAAAAGTGTACACTACACACAAAAATAAAAAATACTTCCTCAATATTCGAATTTTGGAGTAATGAAGCAGTGATAGCCAACAATATTTCTTTTACATTTTCTATTGCACTGATCCATATTGTCGAATCTGTTCTAATTAATTAAATTACAGTGACACTTTATAGGAAACTATCTCCTGCAGAAATTGAAGGAAATTAATTAGACTGCCATGTATAAGTTTTTCTGCATATTAACGTAGCACCAATATGTATACACTGACTGGCAGTTTATTCAAACACACTTGCAAATTTATCTAGCACGTGTCTCGTAAACACTGGTGCATAAAACTGCAGAAATTATCTCTATAGAACAAGACTATATTACAGTGCCTCGATATTTTTCATCATATAAAGTGCCTTAGATCAATAATACATTTACAATTATAGAATCATCTGATTGTGCCTGACATGTTAAGTGACAATAAAATTTCTATTACCATTTATTACCAATTCTATGTCATTCACCAGCCATGGCTGGACAGACAGCGTCAAGATACAACATTATCAAAATACATTAATACAATTCTACTATGATAGTAATTTAGTACTGCAAGACATATTTAAGTTATAAATAAGATTACAATAATATCACAACAATAAAATAGATACAAGTATATAATGAAATTAAATATAATGGTTGCTGTTGGAGTCATGGAACTGAGCTGCAGCTCAAGTAAACACTATGCTATTACTAGAGAAGAATTCTTCAGTATTGTAGAAGGGTTGCTCTTTTAGCTTACACAAAATAGTAGTTTTAAACAGCTCCCATGGTAAAGACTGAATGTCATCAGGTAGAGCATTAAACAATTTTAGGGCCACCATTGGGAAGCTGTTTCGTGTCTTTGCTAATCGACACCTTGGCATGTCAATACTGTCTTTGATGCGAGTGCAGTGTTTGTGAACTTCATTTCTCTTTCTGTAGATATCATGGTTTCTCTTTATGTGGAAGAGGCAGTTCAATATATACTGGCTGTAAACAGTCAGAACTCCAAACCTGGTGAAAATTGGTTTACATTGGTCTGGTTTTTTTTTTTTTTTTTTTTTTTTTTTTTTTTTTTTTTTTTTTTTTTTTTTTTTGCTTGAAGTAATGATCCTTATTGCTTTCTTTTGCAGTAAAAGCACATTCTTGCAGCCTGCAGAATGGCCCCAAAACAACAGCCCATAACTGATGTGGCTGTGGAATATTGCGCAGTACACAGTTGACAGGTACTGTTCTGGTAGTATACTTTTCAGTTTCCTCAAGAGGTACAAGCCCCGTGAAAGTTTTAACATACATGTTTGATGTGCTGTTGCCAGGTTAATTTGGTATCGATGAGAAAGCCCAGAAGTTTAACATCTGCTGCATTACCCAGTGCTCCAGTATTGCTGAGGCTGCATATCATCCTCTGCGTTTTTTCTTCATTAATTTTCATTTTGTTCATGATAAAGCAGGCCTTAGCTTCATTGAAGAAGACTTCTGCTTGTTGGACTGCCTGTACAACATTCTCTTCTTTTGAGAACAAGGTTGTATCATTTGCAAACTACAAAGTGTGCCCATTGGAGCCTATATCATTTACGAAGATAAGGAACAGCAGGAATCCTATTACCGATCCCTGTGGCACACCAATGTAGCTTCTTCTTACCTGGATCAGCTCCTTGCACTGAGACACTCTGTCGTCTGTTTCTCAGATAGGATTCAAGTGTTTGCAGACAGATCCACTTATAGTACATGTTTTTAGCTTTCTGAGCAGGGCCTTATGTGGGATGCAGTCAAATGACTTACTAGGTTCACAGAGTACTAGTGCTATAGACTCTTTGTCTTCAAAATCTTGACTTATGTTTGTAACTACGTCAAGTACAGCTGTTGTTGTTGACCTACCCTTCCGAAAGCCATGTTGAACATCATAAAAGAGACTTATTCCTTCAAAGTAATTTAATAGTTGTTCTTTCATTATCGACTCCATCACCTTCACTAGTACTGGTGTTATAGATATGGGTCTGTAGCTTGACACTTCATGTGGACTGCTTTTTTTGTAAACAGGTACTGTGTGTGCTACTTTCAGGAAGTCTGGAAATTCCCCTGCATGGAGGCTTTTATTTATTACTAATGTTAATGGCTGTGGAATTTCACTGACTATAGTTTTTAACGTAATACATGACATGCCATAAATATCAGGGCTCCCTGAAGTTTTATAGCTTTTTACAACTTTTATTATTTCTTTTGAATACACTCTCTTCCACATAACCATGCTGTATTTATTCTCAAATTTCACAGCAGCTGCAGGATCTATTCCAAAGTTTTGTACTATTTTATAAAATAGTCATTAAACTCATGGTGACTGCAAGAATTAGAGCAAGAGGTGGGCTTTTTCCTGTGCTCATTAACCAGATCCCATGCTACTTTACAAGGACTGTGAGCTTCTTCAATAAATCTGGCATTGCTTTCCTTCTTTGCTTTGTCTTCTTCCTTTTGTAGATCCTTTTGATCTGTAAATAACTAGAGTACAGTCTATCCTTAATATCTATGTCTTTAGCAGCTTTGACCTTGTCATTTAGTATTTGGACAATACATTTTCTTTTGGCTAGTCTAGGAGTATACCACCTCTTTACTCTGTTTGTTTTTTGTCTACATTTTGATCTGGTATTTCAATATCTATTGGGTCTTCATGGAAAATTTTCATCAAATTTTACTTCAAGGGTCTGGGACATGTGATTAAATGCAGAATTTAGTGGCAATTCATCAATTGTTTGGTGACAATCTATAGAAGACACTGCAGTTTTGAAGTCATCTAAACTTTTCTTTGTAATAACTCTATTTCAGAACACATAATTTGAATTCCAGCTGGGAATTTGTTGTGTACTTACTGAGTTTGTCCATAACTTCATGATTACTACATGGTGATCTGCTAGTATAGGGTCCACCACACTTACTTTGTAGACCCAACTATTTAGGTTTGTCACAATTGTGTAAAGACAAATGGCTCCTGTTGTTGGTAGAGAGTTTCCTACGAATAGCCCATAGCTCCTTACTAAGTCCATGAAAGCTCTTTCTTTATCATTACCTTCTCCAATATGAATGTTGAAGTCTCCACATAAAGCAAGTTTTGTCCTTAAGTGCACTAGGTGACACAGACAGCTTTCCAACTGGTTGAGAAAATTTTCAAAATTTCCATCTGGAGAACGGTACGCAGAAACAACAATTAAGTTGGCATCTGACAGTCCCAAAGCAGCTAATTCTAGGTCTAGATCTACACAAAATTTACTTAAGCCAATTTTATTGGCACTGAGTTTACTATTTACATACACAGCCACACCACCATGGATAGTAGTTTCTCTACACCATGCATTCCATATTTCTAAATATTCAATGTTTCTGTAGCATTCTGTTTCTGGTTGGGCTAGCCAGTGTTCACATATACATAATACATCAGGTCTCACTTCATCAACAAACAGTGATAATGTACCTAGTTTTGTTCTGAGGCACTGCATATTTACACTCACTATAACTAACACAGCATTTTTTTATCACACTGATGCACTGGGCACCCTCTGGCATGAAAAACGTTTTATCACAATTTTCTACCATATATTGTTGTCCATTATTTTATCTTTTAGGTAGAAATCAACACCAATTTTAAAGCCATTGTTTTTTCCCTTGTTTCCAGTTTTTCAACTGTAAAATTGTTGTGATTTGGGAACGTGTTCTGTAAGACGTTAGTTACAGTTTCAGCTGTGGTGCCACCTCTTAGTTTGATTAGGTGGAAACAGGCTTTTTTCTCACCATACAGCATTCCTTTTTCATCGCCAATACCTATTATGGCTTTATTTCTGTTTTTAGTACTGGCATTCACAAACGTTTGTATATAGGGCCTCAAACACTGTTCACCAGATTTTCCATTTTGTAGCACAGTCATGTAAGATGTTCTGTATTCTTTCTCTGTTTCTTCAGTGGTCTTGGCCAGTTCATTTTCTTGTTTCGCCACAGTCGAATTTCTTCTGCCTCCTCGCTTGTTTTTCACTTCTTGCCAGTCTTTATGGATGCCTTCCGAAGAGTTTTCTTCCATCAGATTGTTTACATCTGTACTTGGTTTGTTTTTAATGTGGGGATGAGTTTCACTGACACACTCATTGCCACTCTAGCAATGTTTGGCTCTTCAACGTTATTTCTCGTTGGAAAATTACCACTTGATGAATTTTCAGGCTTTTTGCTGCTGTTGTGATTGGTGATGGTGGTAGGTGCTGCTTCTCTAACACGCTCCAGACCTGTATTTGAACTTTGCCTCAGATCAGCGATGTTTACCTCTTTATTTCCGGCTATAATACATGACATGTTGTTTTCTACATCTTCTGCATACTGTATTGCTGTGTTTCTCGATTATTGAGATGCTTCTTCACTTCGTGGTACCAATATTTCTAACTTAAGAGTTTGTGGGAATCACAGTGTCTAGTTTTTCTTTTATTTGTTTGTTATCACTGGTAAGTTTTTTCACAATTTGCGTAAGATTACTCACTGATGCAACTAGACCAATACTGCATTGCTGCTCAGAGTACAAGATTTGTTCATGTTTCGCTATATTAATGTCTTCTGAGATTTTGTCAGCTAACCTCACTTCGCAGTTGTTACAAACGTATTTTAAGCGACCTTTTGAGCATTTTAGAATGCAATCTTCGTTGTTGGTGAGCCCCACACATTCCGTGTAAAACGATTCTCCACACCACAGTCCACACAAAACACTGAATTCCTTATTTTTAACTTTTTCCTCGCACTTAGCACAAAGCATGCTTTCACTGGACGCCATCTATTCTATTCCATTTATTGGACATACCTATGAAGAGTAACTGTCCCTCCTTTCATATACTACTCTTTACGTAGCAACGACAATACTACACCATAGTTGTTACTAAGACTCAAACGTGCAGAAACATATACAAAAGAAGGCGAATACATGTAATATTCAAGGTTCGCCATTACCGCAAGTGGTAGACAAGCAGCGTCATCCCAAAATCATGTCACTAGGCAGGTTTAATGTCGACAACACGCGCAGTAGCATAGCCAAATGGGCTATGGCAGCAAGCCACACTTATTCCATAGATTTATATAACACAGTATATTCCACAGTCTAACATAACAATAACAATTATGTTAGACTGTGGTATATTCTATGAAAGACCGTGTGCTTTTCTTGCCATCTTTGCTTTCATGTACACACGAAAGAAAGGTCTTTGATATTGCACAGATGTGCATCACGTCGGCAAGATATGTTGACGGAGGTGTTGTTATATTGGTTTGTTTGGAAAGAAGCATAAGAGTTTATATGGTACAGTGTTGTCCTGTAAAGTTTGTGTAGTTTTACAGGTGATATCCGAAACAGATATCACACTATTTCATCGTTGCGTTTTTTTGTTTCGTTAGATGTGATTAAGATGCTGGAAATGCGCCGTGATTGGGAGTGAATTACTTCGGTGTTCATAGACGTAATCGTATTTGTGTTGGATACATCCTGTAAATGAGAGATGAATGTGGGTGATGTGGATATGAATGGAGAAGCTGATGATAATGACACTGACAGCACAGACTGCATAACAAGTACTCCTATACATCATGATCGAAGTAAACACTGCATGGCCTCAGGCGGAGGTGCTCGTCCAAAGAACAGACATTTGGTTAATCATTTAGCAAATGGTATTTCCAGTCATGTAATTGATGGTGCTGTAGCTGTGAATAACAATTTACCTGTGGATGCTGTTAGTGAAGCAACAAGCAGCAAGACAGAAGTCAATTTGGGCGTTACCGTAAACAAGGTTCTCAATGGTTTGAACTCAAACCAACCAGAAAACTCATTACCTCTCTGCGTAGAATCATATTTGGGGACTGCCAACGTTAATAGCTCTGTTTCATCGTGTTCGCGTCCACTCCAGAACGGGACGAGCAAAAATTCCATGCGTCATAGAGAAAGGAATGGAGTTGTAAGTAAAAGGTGGAATGACGATGAAAGTTCTAGTGATACGGGAAATGAAGGTGAAGATGTGTTGTCTGCGGACGAGTGTTGTTTTTACACCTACAAGGGCGATCAGTTAGCAGATTTACCGAGCTCGTTTTTCAGGCTCGATGTCGTTGGTAACGGCGAACAATGTGTAGGAGAAAATTCCCCAAGAACCAGTGGAAACGGAGAAATTAATGAAAATGTTCATCCTCACAGTGGAAGCTCCTCACCAGATATGGATTTTTTGGAAATGGATTTTGATCCCGGACATTCTTGCGATCAGAACTCAGACGATGATTCTGATGTATGTGAGTTAAGGGAAGAAGAGTCTTGCCATGAAACTGCCACAACTGAAAGGGTATTTGAGGTAGCTTCTGATTCGGTGGAAGATGAGGTAGGAGACACTCAGGAACAATGTCCCTGTAATCATAGTGAATTAGTGCCATCTTCGGAAAACGGTGCAGTTGCACTAGTACCAACACCACTTACTCCTGAAGGAAATAATGTATCAGAATCTCACAATATAATTTCTCTCCCTCAAAAAATGCCAACGAATTTGCAATCATTGTTTCTTCCTCGCAGCCGTAGCAGTGAAGTTTTTCCGAGCACTAGTACTGCTAGTGTTGTCTGTTGGCCGACAAGAGACACTCGAGGTCATCATTGTAGTGGTGCAGATCTGTGTTCTCCAGGTGAAACCGATGTGTGTTGCAGTGACTGTCCAGTTGACCATGCAGGTTTGTGGAATGAATCCCACTCCAGGTTGCAGTGTGAGCAATTGCCAGATACCAGGAAGCATAGTCTCCATACTTCTCTTTATCACAGCATAATGGCGAAGAGGTTGCTTCTGAGTATTCACCCAGATGTTGAAGAAGGCAGTTCAGTAAGTATTTATTTTTATGGTGGTTCTTCAGATATGATGAATAATCCTGTAACACTTTTAATCATTAATCTTGCAGACACACCTAGGCCAGTTCATTTTAGTTTTCTGTGTTTTATTACCCTTTGAACAATATAACTTATACTAGGTAGTGTGGTCTGTGTTTCTTATTGATGAGATTTTTTTTA
This sequence comes from Schistocerca cancellata, assembly GCF_023864275.1. NCBI lineage: Eukaryota > Metazoa > Arthropoda > Insecta > Orthoptera > Acrididae > Schistocerca > Schistocerca cancellata. The sequence goes on from NC_064631.1 coordinate 677,360,043, forward strand.
AGTTGATTGATTGTATGGGGGGGGGCAATTTGATTTATGATCCCTGTTTTATTTGTGGGACGTATTAAATTTGATCTTTACAACGTGTTTATCCACTGATTTTTTTGTCAGTTGTGATGTTTTATTTCCAGTAGGTGTAACCACATAAGGAAGAGCAACACAAATTCATCTTCATCAGAAAATATTTCAGATAGAAAATAACATACTGTTTTATCATTGCCTTTATTGATTTAATTTCTCAGTGTGGAGCATTGTTTGCAGTGTGATGTCCATATGTTTAAACTTTTGTCAGCAATACTAAACTTGTGAAGAGGGTGCCAAAAAGTTGTGTTCCTTCTTATCAGGATTTCATCATAACACAACGAAAATACGCAGTTCAGAAAATACATACACACAGAATATTTTAGTTTGCTTTCATAAGGATTGGACATATGATTAAGCATGACCTTATAAAGGGGCCATCCTGGCATTTGCCTGAAGCGATTTAAAGTACAGTAATCCAATTCAGGACACCTGGAAAGAGCAAGCACCATCATCCTAAATATGAGGACAGTGTCTTAATAGCTGCACTGTCTTATTTGGTTGGTCCCTGTTGTACTATATTCTTTGATTTAGACAAAGGTTGCACCATATAATGTATGATATAATACATAGTTTTGCACTACATCACTGCACACATTTAATGACACATACTGCTGACTCTTGGACCACGAACATGTTGTTATGCCCCTTACACTCTCTCCAGTTTACTGAGAAAACTGACTCAGCCTGTAAACATGTAATTATGTTCGGGTTAATGGAAACGTCCGATTCCACCTGTCTGCTTTTACCAATGATGTCACCAATATTGTGGAAATTACCATTCACAAAAACTCCCATATCGTGAGTATGACGTCGATACGTAAACATAACAACAAAACACAAAAATAGATCAAAAAACCATCAAACACATATTCCTCCAAAAATATAATAAAACTAACGGGACAAGCGGAGGAAATTGGGGGTTTTTTGGGTGGAGACAAACTAAAAATAAACACACGCTACTAAACCAAATGACAAAAACGATAAAATAAAATGACCACAACCTTCCCAAAATCAACTAGAAACAATATCCACTGGAATCAAACACTTCCCTTGACCTGTATAGGTCAACAGAAACTACCGATACCAAATCATAAAACCCAAAACTACAACCACATCCACAATCATCACTACCTCAAAAAACACAACAAAAACAACAAATTGGTATCTAACACTTCCCTTGACCTATATAGGTCAACAGCAACTACCGATACCACACTATAAATCTCAGAACTTTTACCACCACCACACTTAATACTACAAAAAAAAAAAAAAAATTTGGAATCAAACATTTCCCGTGGCCTGTTATCCTTACAGCATCTCCACATATAGCACAATTCATGACTTCAGCCAACAAGCCAAATAGCTGAAGAAATTTTATTAGAGGCAACACACTGTCCCCCATAAATGGAATAACAAAATTGCTGATATGAAGAAATAGCTCACCAGCTGTGTTAAAAACAATTTTTAATGCAACTAGTGTGCTATTTCTTCGCATCAGTATTCTTCAAAAGCAGCTGCTTAAAATGATGAACAAAAATCCAAATGATAAGATTGGTCTTTGTGGTGGGCAGAGGCATGTGAGGGGAAATGCTGACGCAGTTAGCGGTTGGCGCTACCAACAGAAACTGCAAAGCTTAGCTTCACCACACAATTGTGACACTACAATTGCTAGGTCACTGGTGTTGGCAAAAATGAAAAAAAAAAACAGGAAAGTCAACATGAAGTGTTCTGAACAAATCCGACGTGTGATGAAGCCGAACGACAGATCCATTGGACACATATTATTGTGCCATTTACTTGCAGTTACCATTGTTAGCAAAGTGGTCATTGCAGTGAACATGCATCGTTTTCCTTCCAATTCTTGCTCTAAAGGTATAGGCAAGCTACTAGGTAGGTGATGTACAGAGTATCTAATAATAAATCAATACTTAAATATATAGCTCTAAAACTGGCAGTATATTTACAATATGCAGACGATATTTTTATAGGCTGGTACATCGATATTTTTCTGTTGATATATCAATACTTTTTCTCAATATATCAAGAGCAGTTAATGATATTTTTTATATGTATCGATGTAACATGTTCCCTATATTTTAAAAATATCAATAGTCCTACTTCACAAAGCACACTGGTTATGAAGTACCCTGAGATTTGACTCAGATTTTTGCAGTCATAATTCAAGCCTCTTGAATAAATCACCTTTCCTAATCAGTGGCAGCTCTGAGTAATCTGTAATGCTAGTACATATTATGTACAGTACATACAGACTATATCAGCTCATAAAGTCACCTGAACGCAATGGACAATGTGCATGTGACTTCTGATGTGAAGGAAGGCAAGTTAATCAGATTTAATGTCTCAACAACAGCTAGTTCAGCTGGGAAACGTCGAGGAAAGGAATTCTAGTTAACATTATTGTTACACAGGTCTCTACAGCATCTTTGAGAGTAGAGTCCCAGTACAAAAATTTTGTTTCAGAGTTATATTTATTCATGAGGCTGATTTTTTTCACAAGGACCACTTGGATACCGAGCTGAAACCTATGAGCCGTTTGTTCTAGAGATCAGCTGTAGGGATCATGATATTAGATGGACACTCTCTAGTGAATGGAAATGCACTCAACAATCACAAGACGATTGGCCTGATGCACATCTTCCTTTCTGCAGATGTACATCTATAAAAATATGGTGGATGACTGCTGCGGTCTATTTTCTGATCAACCATGAGGATAGGAGAGATGCTGTGCGCATTTAAAGACAGTTTTCCCCTCGATGTTCTTGAAATATGTAACATCCTTTGTCACTGCAGAGGCAACTATATTGGTCAGTCCACCCACTCAGATTTTGAACAATTTGCAGAACACAAACATCACATTAAATATCACAATTTGGACAAATCAGCAACTGCTGAGCACATTGTAATGTGAAGGCATAATATTATGTTTGGTGAAACAAAAGCAGCCTTGTTCCACAATAGTGGCTCTCATGGATGTATGAAAGCAAGTTCTTGCCATTGAGAAGCTACAGAGAAATTTGCCAAGCTGTTTACATTCCAACAAGAGAGGTGGCACCACTGGAGTCACAAACATGAACATTATACTGGCCTTATCATGACAGGATGACATAGCTTGAACAATCACATGCTGATTTTTCAATATAGGAGGCCATTATAGCAGCAGTAATGACTGTGAGTAATTTCTGCAAAGAATTTGGAGTCTATCACTGAAACTTCAAAATTTTACTGTAGGTTCGTGTGCCAAGAAGACAGAAAAAAATCTTCAGGAACATGAAAAATTTTGTTGGAGATTATATAGGTGCAGATGAACCTAATGAAATTAATAGAAAAATGACTACTTTCAAGAAAGCTGGCGCTTCTTCAGTTAAAATAAAGAGATACCATTTATATACTACTGCTTGCATAACATTTACAAGACTGTATTGAAAATTGTCACAAAAGAACAATTTTTTACATGCTGTAGAAATGTAGGATTAGTTACATTGAATATTGTTATTTGTCAGCCACTAACAAGTTATTTTAATCATTGTGCCTAAATAATCAGATAAATTGTATTCTTAACTTCTTTGACTTTATAGGGATTCAAATTTTATTGCTTATGTCTGCAGGAATTTTGTTAAACACCATCACACCAGAATGCAAAACCCTGCTCTGAACTCTTAGACAAGCAGACATTTGACATGGAAATTATTTTTGTGTCATATGTTGAGATAGTGTTGTTGCAGTTCATTTTAAATTTATTTTTATTGTTTATCTTAAATGTCATTGATCATGTGGTGCACATGTCCACTGCAGTGGACAGCTGTTAACGATGCTTCTTTGGCGTTTTCAATCAGTCCTGAGGCTGCAAATGTGCACAGTCCACTCCAGTGGACACCCTCTACTGGTGCTGTACCCCGCCAGCATTTGCAGCCTCAGGACTGATTGAAAATGCCAAAGAAGAGATCATCAACAGCTGTCCATTGCAGTAAAAAAATGCACCACTTTGTTAAGGTGAAAATGTACTGGGAACTGATTTTAGAAAAACATAAACATTTGGAGAGCCCCCCTTCCTCTTCCAGTTGTGATGAAGTGGTCTGCTCTGCCAGTATTCTTTCTGCTTGCTCTTTCTGAAAAATACTTAATACTTAATTTACTGCAGCTGCATTAACTTAGAGGATTTAATTAGGCCTACATAAGATAAAAGGAACTGAATCTATGCAAAAGGAGTTATATCCTTGCCTTCAAGTAAACACTGATAGATACTTTGTATGTTGTCTGACAGTTAATTGTCTTTTCTTTCCAACTTGTTATTTTTATTCAGTTAAATTTCCATAATTTGCTTCTTTGCAAGATCACAAATTAAACTCCTGGTTATGAATAAGTTATTTATTTGCTCAGAGGTCATCTGGGTTGGTCTGATCTGGTATGGTTGATTTTTGGCCTTTAAGTAGTATTCTCGTGTCTTCAGAATTTTTTTAATATCTCATTGAACTATTTTGAATATCATTTATGTAGTTAAGAATAGAAAGGACACTATACATCATGGCACGTCATGCCACATTCCCTGGTTCTGTGTTTGTTTTTATTCCTGTGATTTATAAGGGGTAACAAAAAACTTTCCATTGGAGGGTGTTGCTGCAGCGTATATGCAGCGTTGTGGGATTCTGTTCTTGGTTGCTGAAGGGCAAACATCGGTAGGCATACATTGGAGAATGCGGGTCGCAATTTGACATAAGATGCCAGTCGAACTGGGAGGCCAGCCTCATCCATTACACTTGAGCAACTGCTCTGTAGTCTGATCTCTCTCTGTGCCGTTATGATACCTTCAGTCCCTTAAAAAAGGCCTTGAAGGGTTGGATGATAGTTACTGACTTCTTCATGCAGCAGATCACAGTGTTTTTTCAAACAGGTACACTGCTGGCCATTAAAATTGCTACACCACAAAGATTACGTGCTACAGACGCAAAATTTAACTTACAGGAAGAAGATGCTGTGATATGCAAATGATTAGCTTTTTGGAGCATTCACACAAGGTTGGCACCCGTGGCGACACGTACAACGTGCTGACATGAGAAAAGTTTCCAACCGATTTCTCATACACAAACAGCAGTTGTCCGGCGTTGCCTGGTGAAACGTTGTTTTGATGCCTCGTGTAAGGAGGAGACATGCGTACCATCACGTTTCCGACTTTGATAAACGTCGGATTGTAGCCTATCGCGATTGCGGTTTATCGTATTGTGACATTGCTGCTCGCGTTGGTCGAGATCCAATGATTGTTAGCAGAATATGGAATCGGTGGGTTCAGGAGGGTAATACGGAACGCCGTGCTGGATCCCAACGGCCTCGTATCACTAGAAGTCGAGATGACAGGCATCTTATCCGCATGGCTGTAACGGATCGTTCAGCCATGTCTCGATCCCTCAGTCAACAGATGGGGACGTTTACAAGACAGCCACCATCTGCACGAACAGTTCGACGACATTTGCAGCAGCATGGACTATCAGCTCGGAGACCATGGCTGCGGTTACCCTTGATGCTGCATCACAGACAGGAGCGCCTGCGATGGTGTACTCAACGACGAACATGGGTGCACGAATGGCAAAGCATCATTTTTTCGGATGAATTCAGGTTCTGTTTACAGCATCATGATGGTCACATCCGTGTTTGGTGACATCGCGGTGAATGCACATTGGAAGCATTTATTCGTCATCGCCATACTGGCGTATCACCTGGCGTGACGGTATGGGTTACCATTGGTTACACATCTCAGTCACCTCTTGTTCGCATTGACGGCACTTTGAACAGTGGACGTTATATTTCATCTGTGTTACGACCCTTGGCTCTACCCTTCATTCGATCACTGCGAAACCCTACATTTCAGCAGGATAGTGCACGACCACGTGTTGCAGGTCCTGTATGGGCCTTTCTGGATACAGAAAATGTTCGACTGCTGCCTTGGCCAGCACATTCTCCAGATCTCTCACCAATTGAAAACGTCTGGTCAATGGTGGCCGAGCAACTGGCTTGTCACAATACGCCAGTCACTTCTCTTGGTGAACTGTGGTATTGTGTTGAAGCTGCATGGGCAGCTGTACCTGTACACGCCATCCAAGCTCTGTTTGACTCAATGCCCAGCTGTATCAAGGCCGTTATTACGGCCAGAGGTGGTTGTTCTGGGTACTGATTTCTGAGGATCTATGCACCCAAATTGTGTGAAAATGTAATCACATGTCAGTTCTAGTATGATATATTTGTCCAATGAATACCCGTTTATCATCTGCATTTCTTCTTGGTGTAGCAATTTTAATGGCCAGTAGTGTATCTTCAAGCTGGTGTGTCAGTGGGGTGATTATCTCAATGCTCACAGCAGTTTTGCTTGATTGGCATACCGATTCTGGACTGTATGACTTTCAAATGGAAATTTTTGATTGCTGCTAATAGTTTGTCAATTTGACCCTCGGGTGTCTGGTATGGAGACCCATGGAAGAAGGTACTCTTAATACTATATTTTCGCATCATATACAGAATGGCGTGGTCTACACAACCACAAAATGTTAACAGGATGTTGTTTCTTGTTTGATTGAATACTATTGTGATAGACGCCTCAGTGTTTTTTTTTACTGCCAGCACAAAACAGTTTTATTGTATTGGACTGTTACAGATAAAACATAACAGGAAGATAGCGGAAAGAGTAATGATTTGGTCAGAGAAAGAAGCTTGTGCCAAAAATGTTACCCAGATTGGCACTTCTCAGTGTGGAGCAACAGCTGTCATCAATGTACTGGTAAGTGTATCACATATTGATTTTGGGGATGTTACAGGGAAAAAAATTATTTATTGACGATCTCTCACAATATTTAATCTAATCAAAATCTTAAGTTTGCTGTCAAAATTTTGGATAACTTTTCATCTTTTCTGTTTTTTAAATGCACATTAGCAGCATCTTCCATGCACAGTGTATTAACATGATTCATGTTGTCCGTCGCACTTCACATAGTGTAGACTGGGAACTGTCTGCTAGGCATGCCCGATGTAAAACAGACTGGGCATGGCCCGTGCTGCCTGAGTTGTTGTTGTTCCGCCGGCAGAGGGCACGGCTGAATTCTCACGCGCCCTCTGGTGGATGGGACTTTACTTGCGGCAACTACTGTCCATGAAGTACTGTGGCGATGTGCGCCTCCCGCGATCTTTCTGGTGGCTACTGCACTCCTCCTCCTTCGGGGGGTGAAGCCTCTGTGATCCACTGCGTCGGAAGGTGGAGCGTCGTGCAGTAGCGATGACCTCCAGGTCCATTGGAATGCTGGATTCGGAGGGATCTGTCAACCCTTGAGCCAGAACCTTTGAATGTGGTTGGAAGTGACCCACACAAGGAGGCCCCCGTCGTCCCACCACCGGAGCCCGGGACAGAACGGGCGACAAGCTGTTGAACTCTGGATTCCGTTCCACCTCGACAGGGGCAAGACCCAGTGGCGGGGACGATGGGGAAGGCACGACCACAGGTGAAGCAGCCTCCTGAGAAACCGGGCCTGCGAGGGGGGCCGGCTCTCGCTGGGGCATCTCTAACGATGGCAATGCCGGTGCTGGAGCTACTGGAGGCGAGCCAACGCCTTCAACGTTAAGTGAGCTTCAAGGTCTGAAACACGCCCCAGGCCCTCCTCAAAGATATCCTTAAAATCAGAGGTCAAAGATTCCAATGATTGATAGGGAACGTCTTCGGAGACCAACTGTATGGTGTCTGCGATAGAAAAACCGAAAGCTTGAAACGCATCCAATCCAAAAAGGTTAGCGGAGCTCGCATCACTGACAACAATAAAAGTAAGAGGCCGAGTGACTGATTTGTAAGTAACGTCGGTAATGAATTGATCCAGTAGGGGAATGAACTGTTTACCATAACCGCAGAGATGCCGGTAAACTGGTGCCAACGGGGGCAACCCAAGGTCGGAGTAAGTTTGTGCATTCAACAAGGAAACTGCTGCGCCCATATCTACTTGCAGTTGTAATCGGCGCAACCGAACCGACACCTCGATAAAGAGTTTTTGTGCCAATGCGTCGGGAGCCTGGCCCGATGGAACTTCCTGAATCTCAACGTCCTTGTCCTCTACCTGATTCCTTCGATTCTTTTGGGGCTGAGCGGCAAACTTTAGCAATGTGTCCTTTTTTATTACATTAATGACAAATGACCCAACGCTGGGGCACTCTGATTGATCATGATGTATATACCACGACGCACAGGACGGTAACAGGCCAGAACTCTGTTTACGCGCCGTGTGGGAGCGGCCGTAATGGCCAGATTGTACCGCTCGCACGTCACCCACCCTGGATGCAGTGGATGTGGCCGTGCCACCCTGAACCTCCGCAATGTCACACGCACCACACTTCCAATGCTGACCTATGACGTGAGAGACTTCATACGATTGAGCAATGGACAGGACTTCCTCAAGGGAAGGATCTTCCAACTGTAGGGCCCATTGCCGGACCTCCCTATCAGGGGCCGAACGAACAATGACATCGCGCACCATAATGTGGGCATACGACTCTCGCGACTGCTTCGTGACATAATGACACTTGCGACTAAGACCGTGCAGGGTAGCGGCCCACGCCTGGTAAGACTGGTGGGACTGTTTCTTGCATTGATAGAACTTGACCCTAGTTGCCACAACTTGCATGCGGCGGCGATAATATGAAGACAGCAATGAACACAATGCGTCAAAAGACACAGACGAGGGTTCCTGCAATGGCGCTAGCTGCCGCAAAACTTGATACAGCGACGGGGAATCTCAAGACAAGAAAAGAACATGACATACCTCCACATTGGCAGCATGAAATGCCTGGAAATGCTACCAAAGGCAATGTTCATATGCGTCCCAATCCTCCGCCGTCTCGTCATACAGGGGGAAGGGAGGAGGGAATGGCGCTGGAGCAGACTGCGTGGAGAGCAACGCCAGAAGCGCTTGCTTCATAGTTGCCATGAGCTCCGTCTCTGCTCAACCAAAACCTACACTAAATCCTCCATGCCGTGGATAAGCTGCGAAACCGGAACAATGACGCAACACGCGAAAGAACGATCCTACTCATCGCCAATTGTGTATTAACACAATTCACGTTGTCCGTCGTACTTCACATAGTGTAGACCGGGAACTGTCTGCTAGGTATGCCCGATGTAAAACTGACTGGGCACGGCCCTTGCTGCCCGAGTTGTTGTTGTTCCGCCGGCAGAGGGCGCGGCCGAATTTTCGCGTGCCCTCTGGTGGACGGGACTTTACTTGCGGCAACTACTGTCCGTGCATGCCGTGCTGATGTGCGCCTCCCGCAATCTTTCTGGTGGCTACTGCACACAGTATCTTGGCAGTGTGACTCATTCTCTTCATCAGGTGTTACCTGAGACTGCTAGTTGAATGGAACAGGTCCAGTGTTTATGCTTAATGTCTCCCCCCTCCATAATTGGTTCTGACACTTGATGCAAGACAGTGAGTCACATCAAAATATTGTGCATGGACAATGCTAATATCCGGTAGAACACTGGACATCTCCAGACGTCAACAAATCACCGAGAAAGCCTGAAGAATTACGATATAATAAAATGTTAGAAATGTGTAAATAGTAATTCCATTACATGAAGAGGAGAAATCTCTATCCTATTTATTACTTTGTGTAGATATTTATTTTGAACAGGCACTATTGTAGATGGATGCCTGTAATGTCAAAAAGGTTCAAGTTTCTAGAAACGTGATGAAGCTATGGATGAAGGTGATCTTTCATATTCCTTCTCCAACTTGTGTCTGTTGGCTAATGTAAATGTCCAGTGTAGATGACTAAAATTACACATTGTTTCTGTCATACAATGAGATGACAAGAGTCATGGGATACCTCGTAATATCATGTTGAACCTTCTTTTGCCCGATGTAGTGCAGCAACTTGATGTGGTATGGATTCAACAAGTTGCTGGAAGTCCCCTGCAGAAATATTGAGTCTTGCTGTGTCTATAACTGTCCAGTGCAGGACTTTTTGAACAAACTGACCTGTCGATTATGCCCCATAAATGTTTGATGGGATTCGTGTCGGGTGAGCTGGGCGGGCAGATCATTCGCTTAAATTGACCAGAATTTTTTCAAATCAGTCCCGAACAATTGTTAACCGGTGGCATAGTGCATTGTCACTCATGGATCCGACAGGTAGGGTCACGAGCCCAGTTGAGGTGCTGCAGCCGAAGTTGTGCTGTTAGCAAAGGCACTTGTGTCAGTCGTCTGCTGCCATAGCCCATTAACACCAAATTTTGCAGCACTGTCCTAACAGAAATGTACATCGAATGTTCCACATTGATTTCTGTGGTTATTTCACACAGTGTTGCATGCCTGTTAGCACTGACAATGCTACACAAATGCTGCTGCTCTCCGTTATTAATTGAAGGCTGTAGGCAATTTCATTGTCTGTGGTGAGAGGTGATGCCTGAAATTTGGTATCCTCAGCACACTCTTGACCTTGAGGATCTCAGAGTAGTGAATTCCCTAATGATTTCCAAAATGGAATATCTATTGCATCTAGCTCCATCTACTGTTCTGCACTCAAAGTCTGTAATCCCTGTCATGCGGCAATAGTCACGTCGGAAACCTCTTCACATGAATTTCCTGAGTACAAATGACAGCTTTGCCAATGTGTGCACAATACTACCGCCATGTGTATGTGTGCTTTTCGCTGTCCCATGACTTTGTCCACCTCAGTGTAATGTTTATGTTATGAAAATTAGTAAACTATTCTTGATGGGAAGTTTGCAAAGGGTTCAAAAAATAATTTGCTCTTAAGATGGATGATATGCCCTTATTCCACAAAATATTGCTGAGATATATGGAATTTGATATAGGAACAATGACAGGTTTTGATGGTTAGTAATTTTATACTTAATAATACCAATTATGAAAAAAAGTCCAAAAACGGTATTCATATCACATTATCTTGGGTTGACTGTAATGAGGTTCCTGCTACTGAATACCCACATTGTCACATGTTGATAGATTGACTTTTTAATTATAAATTAGTATGCATTGCGTATTGTCAAATTTTACTTCAGTATGTAGTACTAATTTAGAAATAAGGTACAGGTCTTTGATTAGTGCATTTTTTGGATAACTGCAGCGTATATATGGTTTCTGGAAATTGCAGCACGAGTGAAGAAGAGTGCTCCTTATATGCTACTGATATGAATCACTCAATAGATTCAAAGTAGGATTTGAGTTGTGAATTATTATAATTACTGAACAGTGCATGAATAACAAAACAATTCCAAATACTTTATTTCTGTGTGTAATTGTAAGCCAAATGTCATCTATGTTTCATTTAGTTATTCATCATTTCACCAAGTAAATCATTAATTGTAGAATATATGCCCTGCAGTTTCAAGTTTCATCACTCACTCTCATTGTGCAGTTTATCTCCAGAATACCTTTTCTTTACTAGTGTAATTTATCCATGATGATAATTATTGAACAAAGTTTTGCTGTGAATCATATACCTCTTGAAACTTTTTCTCTTTAACTGCTAAGAAAGAAAGAAAGGCAGAGGAATATATGTTGAAATATGATTTGCGTATCTGCAGGATGCGTTATATCAATACAGGTCTGTATTGAAAAGATACAGGAGAGGAATGAAACACAGCACATTAAATTATTGCTTTTGTCATAACTGTACCAAATTCATGTACTATTATAGTCTGATCAGAATTGTTTTAGGATTAACACTTTGAACTGGAGTATGTAGAGGCTCAGAGCAGAGTTACCAACTCCTCCATGGAACAGATGTGTAATTTTACATTTCATTCAGCTTGCTCATATTCGCAAGCTATTCTGTGTACTACGTTAGAGGTGGCATCAATGTCTTCTGGAAGTGATGCATAATGTTTTCATCCTAGATTTCTTTGTGGCAAAAACTTTTTAAGACAGTATATGGAAAGTTTACAAAAATGCATTTCCCAGTGTCTTTCTCAAATTTTCAACGTGAAACAAACTTTTTTGTTGTTGGATTTAAGTGAACACATTATAGGAATGGAATCTTAAAAATACATCACATTTTCACCTACTTCAATCTGGCTCACTGTCAAAGATCTATTAACATGGGATAATTTGAGTTGAATGTGATACGTGGTACTGCACTTGCCCATTTGGTTTCAAGGAGAGAAACAAGCATTAGGTTTATAATTAATTTGTTATTACGTGTTATAAAACTGTCTACTTATTTCTGACATAAAAAAATTATTCCTATTAATTGAGGTGAGAAAACACCTGTTTCGAAGAGAGAAGACTAGTGGTAACAAAATACATTACTTCAGGACTGCAAAAATTATAATGTAATCAGAGGTATTGTGTTTGTATAATTATTACTGAGTTCCTAAAATGAATTGCATTTGGACTCAGCTGCTGATAACAGCCTTATTATTAACAATGAAACATATGAAAATATATTTTGCTATGAAGGTACTTCAACTGCACTGGAAGTATAAGGGTTTGTACAAGTTTCTTTTTGGGTCAAGAAGGAATAGCGTTTCATATTTTTGTAAGGCGTGGAGAGATGCTGATGCCATCTTGCACATGCAGTTACGTGCTCAGTCCAGTGTAGATTTTCATCTTCTCTTAGACTTCTTAGGAGGGAAGTTGGTATTTGTCCCATTCAGGTTAAAGATTGTAGGGATTCATGATATTTTTGGCTAATGAACCTAGAATGACCAATCAATGGCACTTGGGTTTTGGATGCGTAGAGCTGTAACCCTGTATCCTACACCTATTTTGATAGTGCACATAGGTCAGTATTGAGATTCTCAATAACTGTCTTCAGATTTGCTGGTCTTGCACTTAGATGCATCATACATGTGGTATTTGCAGTAGGACAAAACTGATGACACATCATTTATGCTTAATGAAAAAAGTGTATAGGACCCCAATACTGAATTCTGGGGGATACTTGATACTGCCTTCCTTCATTATGACTTTATGTTGTCAGACATGATGCATTGCTGGTGAGATGTCAGGTATGAGCAAAACCTTTGCACTGCATTTGGTGAGAAATTTATGCTGCTATGTTTGGCAAGCAAAATGTTGAAATTAACAGTGTCAAAGGCTTTGTTGGTGTCTAAGAGGCATCCACGGCAAGTTTCACCTCATCTGTTACCTATATTAAGGCAGATGTTGTGTTGCAGTGTTTATGGGAACCTGATTGATACTTGTTTAGTAGGTTGTTTGTAGTTAGCCAGTTTGTTAGCTGGTCATAGCGTATATTTTCTAAGACCTTGGACAGTGCAAGAAGAATGGTGGCTGTTCATGTGTACACAGCCAGTTGGTTTCCATGCTTACTTAGAATACTAGACATTAGTTGCAGAACAGCTGATAAATGTCAGGACTGTTTTTGCTGTGCCCCACCCTTAATTGTATAGTAAATATCTATCACAAGACTCCAGTAAGAGGTGGTGAGTATATGTTTGCATCTGGGTCATCCATAGGGGAAAGATTCATAAGTGCTGGACTGAAAGCAGGAGAGGCATATTTTGTAGTTTCAGTAGGCAGTGAAGTAATGCTTGTTTGGGAGGGTGGGATTTTATGTAGGACATCACTCACCTAGGGACATTGACAGTTCTGAATTTAGCGTAGACCACACTAAAATAGAATTTGTCCAAAGTGCCTGATTTATTCTTTATAGTAGGTCAAGAGGAGGAGGTATACTTCGGACAGGCCAGGAGATGTAGGAAGATAGATTACGTCATGGTCACACAGAGAGTCCAAAATCAGAGATTTGAATAAAAAGCATACCCAGGAGAAGATATAGATTCAGATCACAGTTTCATATTGATGAAGAGTAGGCGGAAGTTTAAGAGACTAGTCAGTAAAAACCAGTGTGCAAATAAGTGGAATATGGGAATACTAAGAAATGAAGAGATACACTCAAAGTTTTCAGAGGGCATAGATATTGCGATAATGAGTGCCTAAGTAGGCAGTCATCTGAAGAGGAGTGGACAGCTGTAAAAAGAGCAATCACAGGTGTTAGAAAGGAAAACAAGAATGAAGCACTCAGATTAAAAAGCCCCTACTGTTCAAGCTATACATCGAAAAATCGATGACAGAAATGTTTAAGAGTTGGATTAAAATTCAGGGTGCTAGAAAATCTATGATAAGATTCGCTAATGACATTTCTATCCTCAATGAAAGTGAAGAAGAATTGTAGGATGTTCTGAATGGAGTGAACAGTTTAATGTGTGCAGGATATGGATACAGAGTAAATCAAAGAAAGACAAAAGTAGTGAGAAGTAGCAGAAACAGCAACAGCGAGAAACTTAACAAAAGAATTGTGGATCATAAAGTAGATGAAGCTAAGGAATTCCGATACCTAGGCACCAAATTAACCTGTAATGGATGGAGCAAGGAGGGCATAAAAAACAGTCCAGCGCTGGCAAAAAGAGCATTCCTAGCTAGGAGAAGTCTAATAGTATCAAAAATAGGCCTTAATTCGGAGAAGAAATCTCTGAGGATGTACGTTTGGAGCACACCATTGTTTGGTAATGAAACTTGGACAGTGGAAAAACTGACACAGAATAGAATTGAAGCATTTGAGATGTCATATTACAGAAGAATGTTGAAAATTAGGAGGATTGATAAGGTAAGGAATCAGGAGGTTCTCTGCAGAGTCAGCGAGGAAAGGAATATATGGGGGAAAAAACTGATACGTAGAAGGGAAATCTGCTAAGACATCAGGGAATAACATCTGTGGTATTAGAGGGCAATGTAGAGGATAAAAACTGTTGAAGAAGACAGAGATTGGAGACATTCAGTAAAATATTGAGGATGTAGGCTGCAAGTGTTACTCTGAAATGAAAAAGTTGGCACAGGAGAGGAATTCGTGATGAGCTGCTTCAAACCATTCAGAAGCTTAATGATAAAAAAAATTCTCTTCTTCAGGAACTGTTTTCTTGCCATCACCAATACACATTTTGTATTGCCTCTAGTTCTGCCATCATTTGTTGTTTTATTAAAAGACATCTTCTATACACCATGAGCTGCACTAGATATGTTTTATTTTTCTAAACCAGTTTTCAGGCTTATAACCTATCCTCAGTGGTATTTGATACAGAGGAACAAACAACTGTATGTGGATCGATTTCTGCAAAATG
Source organism: Schistocerca cancellata (assembly GCF_023864275.1). Taxonomy (NCBI): domain Eukaryota; kingdom Metazoa; phylum Arthropoda; class Insecta; order Orthoptera; family Acrididae; genus Schistocerca; species Schistocerca cancellata. The sequence continues at coordinate 677,375,272 of NC_064631.1, forward strand.
ATAACTGTGCATATGAGAACTGGTGTAATGATAACTCCCACCGGAACCACTTGAGAGCTCCAAATGCATTCTTCCTCTCACGCCAGAGTGTAGGGTGTTCACGGGAATAGTGGTGTAAGTCATGTGGAAAGGCCATGTGGCCTTATTTTGTGTTGTTTTGCGTTTTTATTTATTTATGCTCTAAAATCAAAAAGGCATTGTAACAGTGCTAGTAAGTATTAGCAATGTTTTCTTTCTTTAGATTTGTAATATCCCAAGTGTTATTAAAGCAGAAATTGTCTTTATAGGGGGAGTTTGTACTTCATGTTGAAGTCTAGAATAAAGCCTACACAAATCAAGCAGTGATGTTCACATTAAATACGTGATCCATAAAACACATCTCTCTCAACTATGCTACGTGGCACTCGGAGCCAAAAAGGGAAAACATGATGACACTTCTCTCATACATCCCTCTGGTGCACTATGCTTTCTTCAACCAACTGACAACTGCAAGTTTGGCTAAGGAATCTGGACTTGGACCTGTTGACCCTTTGGCAGAGGAAGATGATTTGACGGTGGAACCGAGTAAATTGACATGCTCCATTATGAAGCTCAACAAGAATTACATTTTAAGAAATTTTGACATTTAGAAACTACAGTTTATTTATAATCCATAGATGAACACACTGCTGAACTGTTGAACGGACTCAGTAGATAACATTATAGTAATTAACAACAATATTGCAATTATTTTAACTCAATTTTTGTGAGAAAAGTGCATAATGTTAGCAATAAGTGCAGACTCACATTTACTGTATCACATTACGTTTATGTTTTATAAATAAACTGCAATTATGGGGATTAAAAGCCAGCATATTTCTTCTCAGGTATTCAACTTCACCAATATGTTTATAAGAAGAGTAATTTATACCACTTTACCTTTCACTATGAATAAATTTCTGTGAGGAAAATTGGTACTCCAACTTTTATGGACTATAAAAAGGAATTTAAGGTACAAATAACTAAAATGTCTGTAGTAAACATAATTGTAATTTGTAAATTTCATCAAAATAGCCAAGAAGTATTTTAAAGCGTGTATTTACACTAAACAAAATGCAAACCCTTTCATTTCTCGGAAGTGGGAAAAATTGAGTTATACCACTTTTTCTCTCAGCAGCTTATATATAGCAGTTAGCCTAATATAAGTCTTCTTACATTATGTGCTTCTATAGCAATGACGTGCTTGTCATTTACTATGATAGGACCTGAAGTATGTCCTATAACATAGTACACAGTTTGTCTTGTACATTAGATTAGATTAATACTTGTTCCATAGATCATGAATACGACACTTCGTAATGATGTGGAACGTGTCAGGTTAATAAAAGATGTCTGTACAAGATATTACATTACACAAAATATTGCATGACACTAATGTTTAAGTTGTTGTTCCCCTCCCCTCCCCCCCCCCCCTTAATTTATATCTAAAAATTCAGCCAATGAGTAGAAGGAGTTGTCATCTAGAAATTCTTTTAATTTATTTTTAAATGTTAGTTGGCTATCTGTCAGGCTTTTGATGCTGTTTGGTAGGTGACCAAAGTCTTTTGTGGCAGCATAATTTACCCCTTTCTGTGCCAAAGTCAGATTTAACCCTGCATAGTGAAGATCATCCTTTCTCCTGGTGTTATAGCTATGCACACTGCTATTACTTTTGAACTGGGTTGGATTATTAACAACAAATTTCATAAGTGAATATATATACTGTGAGGTTACTGTGAGGATCCCTAGATCCTTAAATAGATGTCTGCAGGATGACCGTGGGTGGGCTCCAGCAATTATTCTGATTACACGTTTTTGAGCAATGAATATTTTTCTACTCAACGGTGAATTAACCCAGAATATGATGCCATACGAAAGCAGTGAATGAAAGTAGGCATAGTAAGCTAATTTACTGAGATTCTTATCACCAAAATTTGCAATAACCCTAATAGCATATGTAGCTGAACTCAGACGTTTCAGCAGACCAACAATGTGTTGCTTCCAGTTTAACCTCTCATCAATGGACACTCCTAAAAATTTTGAAAATTCTGCCTTAGCTACAGACTTCCATTCAAAGTCTATATTTATTACTGGAGTTGTGCCATTTACTGTACGGAACTGTCTATACTGTGTTTTATCAAAATTTAAAGAGAGTCTGTTTGCTGAGAATTTTGTGAAAAACATCATTTACAATTACATTACTTAGTTCTTGGTTTTAGGATGTTATTACTATACTTGTATCATCAGCAAAAAGAACTAACTTTGCATCTTCATCAATGTGGAATGATAAGTCATTAATGTATATCAAGAACAGTAAAGGACCTAAGACTGAACCCTGTTTGAACCCGTACTTGATAGCCCCCCAGTTTGAGGAATCAGCTGTTGTTTTAACATTACATGAACCACTTATTTCAACTTTATGCATTCTTCCAGTTAAGTATGAATTAAACCATTTGTACTATCAAATTTTAGGCAGTGGCTGTGACCCAAAACACCCAGTTATGAAATTATACACAAAAAACAGGAAGAACATAGTAAGAGCAGAAATCAGATTACATCAGAAAAAGGAAGCAAGTAAAAAATATATGTTTATAACCTTATCATACTGGGGCCACATTTCTGACAAAAATTAGTCATTTGTTTTGAGAAACTAACCTCAAAATCGGCTCCACAACAGAGAGAAATGTAAAACCACATCTTATACACAATGTCAATAAGAGGCAAATATATATTATATCAGGGGTGTATAAAGTGACATGTAATGATAGTGATAAATTTTATGTTGAGCAAACAGGGAGAAACTTAAAAACAAGATTTAGAGAACATACTAATGTTAGGGAAGCCAATCCCTGAGCATTCAGTAAGAAAATATTCCGCTAATGATGTTAACAAAAACATCACCATTCTCCACAAAACGGAAAAAGCCAGATTTGTGGTGAAGAAGAAATTGAAATGTACAGACATATGACAAACAACGAGACAACATACTTAATGAACAAACAGAGTTACGGAATAAGATGTGTACATAAAATTTCAACAGTGTTTTAACTGAATAATTTTGGTTTGGAGTCTACATCCAGGTTGTAAACATTGTCTAATTTGGTAAGATATGTTGGATTATTTTGCAGTCTTATACCTTTTGTATATTCTACCTTCACACGCCAATTGTCAAAAATTGTAATTCACATAATTATATGAATGCATGTCCCAAAATATATAAATATGATCTTAGAAATAACAAAAAATAGGTAATATAGACTCCCTGTCCTGTCAGTGCCATGTTTACTCTATATGACGACTATGTCAGACATTAACAAGAATCGTGACTGCCTAAAATTTGATAGTAATAATGTAAATGACGAACTATGTACTATCTTGTAGGACATATTTTAGATTCTGTCACATTAACTGACAAGTATGTCATTGCTGCAGAAGTGCATAATGTAGGTGGAATTATATTACTACTATATGTGTACAGTTATCATTTTGCAGAAATCTTTGCACATGCAGTTGTTTGTTCCTCTGTACCAGATGCCACTGAGATTAGGTTAAAAACCTGAAAAACGGTTTTGGAAAGAAAAAACATTTCTAGTGCAGCTCATGATGTATAGAAGATGTCTTTTAATTAATATCTGAAAGCTGCAGAGCTCCAAGCATTCAAGATTTGTTGTTTTACTGCCCAAACATAAAAACTCTTGTACCACCTTTAGTGTATATTTACTAATCTAATTTCCTCAGCATCACATGACTTAATTCAACTACATTCATTACCTTTGTATTACTTTTGTTAATGTTCGTCTTATAACCTCCTTTCAAGACACTGTCCATTTCATTCAATTGTTCTTCCAAGTCCTTTGCTGTCACCAACAGAACTGCAATGTCATTGGGAAATCTCAAAGTTTTTAAATCTTCTCCCTAAACTTTAATTCTGTCTCCAAATTTTTCTTTAGCTTCACTTACTGCTTATAAAATATACAGAGTGAATAAAATCAGATATAGGCTACAACTCTAACTCACTTCCATCTCAACCACTGCTTCTTCTTCAAGCCCTTCGACTCCTATAAATGTTACTTGGTTTCTGTACAGGTTGTATATAGCCTTTTGCTTCCTGTATTTTACAACTATTACCCCCCCATGAACCATGGACCTTGCCGTTGGTGGGGAGGCTTGCGTGCCTCAGCGATACAGATAGCCATACCGTAGGTACAACCACAACGGAGGGGTATCTGTTGAGAGGCCAGACAAACGTGTGGTTCCTGAAGAGGGGCAGCAGCCTTTTCAGTAGTTGCAGGGGCAACAGTCTGGATGATTGACTGATCTGGCCTTGTAACAATAACCAAAACGGCCTTGCTGTGCTGGTACTGCGAACCGCTGAAAGCAAGGGGAAACTACGGCTGTAATTTTTCCCGGGGGCATGCAGCTTTACTGTATGATTAAATGATGATGGCATCCTCTTGGGTAAAATATTCCGGAGGTAAAATAGTCCCCCATTCGGATCTCCGGGCGGGGACTACTCAAGAGGATGTCGTTATCAGGAGAAAGAAAACTGGCGTTCTACGGATCGGAGCGTGGAATGTCAGATCCCTTAATCGGGCAGGTAGGTCAGAAAATTTAAAAAGGGAAATGGATAGGTTAAAGTTAGATATAGTGGGAATTAGTGAATTTCGGTGGCAGGAGGAACAAGACTTCTGGTCAGGTGCCTACAGGGTTATAAACACAAAGTCAAATAGGGGTAATGCAGGAGTAGCTTTAATAATGAATAGGAAAATAGGGATGCCGGTAAGCTACTACAAACAGCATAGTGAATGCATTATTGTGGCCAAGATAGATACGAAGCCCACACCTACTACAGTAGTACAAGTTTATATGCCAACTAGCTCTGCAGATGACGAGGAAATTGAAGAAATGTATGATGAAATAAAAGAAATTATTCAGATAGTGAAGGGAGACGAAAATTTAATAGTCATGGGTGACTGGAATTCGAGTGTAGGAAAAGGGAGAGAAGGAAACGTAGCAGGTGAATATGGATTGGGGCTAAGAAATGAAAGAGGAAGCCGCCTGGTAGAATTTTGCACAGAGCACAACTTAATCATAGCTAACACTTGGTTCAAGAATCATGAAAGAAGGTTGTATACATGGAAGAACCCTGGAGATACTAAAAGGTATCAGATAGATTATATAATGGTAAGACAGAGATTTAGGAACCAGGTTTTAAATTGTAAGACATTTCCAGGGGCAGATGTGGACTCTGACCACAATCTATTGGTTATGACCTGTAGATTAAAACTGAAAAAACTGCAAAAAGGTGGGAATTGAAGGAGATGGGACCTGGATAAACTGAAAGAACCAGAGGTTGTACAGAGTTTCAGGGAGAGCATAAGGGAACAATTGACAGGAATGGGGGAAAGAAATACAGTAGAAGAAGAATGGGTAGCTTTGAGGGATGAAGTAGTGAAGGCAGCAGAGGATCAAGTAGGTAAAAAGATGAGGGTTAGTAGAAATCCTTGGGTAACAGAAGAAATATTGAATTTAATTGATGAAAGGAGAAAATATAAAAATGCAGTAAATGAAGCAGGCAGAAAGGAATACAAACGTCTCAAAAATGAGATCGACAGGAAGTGCAAAATGGCTAAGCAGGGATGGCTAGAGGACAAATGTAAGGATGTAGAGGCTTATCTCACTAGGGATAAGATAGATACTGCCTACAGGAAAATTAAAGAGACCTTTGGAGATAAGAGAACCACTTGTATGAACATCAAGAGCTCAGATGGAAACCCAGTTCTAAGCTAAGAAGGGAAAGCAGAAAGGTGGAAGGAGTATATAGAGTGTCTATACAAGGGCGATGTACCTGAGGACAATATTATGGAAATGGAAGAGGATGTAGATGAAGATGAAATGGGAGATACGATACTGCGTGAACAGTTTGACAGAGCACTGAAAGACCTGAGGCGAAACAAGGCCCCCGGAGTAGACAACATTCCATTGGAACTACTGACGGCCTTGGGAGAGCCAGTCCTGACAAAACTCTACCATCTGGTGAGCAAGATGTATGAAACAGGTGAAATACCCTCAGACTTCAAGAAGAATATAATAATTCCAATCCCAAAGAAAGCAGGTGTTGACAGATGTGAAAATTACTGAACAATCAGTTTAATAAGCCACAGCTGCAAAATACTAACACGAATTCTTTACAGACGAATGGAAAAACTAGTAGAAGCCGACCTCGGGGAAGATCAGTTTGGATTCCGTAGAAATATTGGAACACGTGAGGCAATACTGACCCCACAACTTATCTTAGAAGCTAGATTAAGGAAAGGCAAACCTACATTTCTAGCATTTGTAGACTTAGAGAAAGCTTTTGACAATGTTGACTGGAATACTCTTTTTTTAAATTCTAAAGGTGGCAGGGGTAAAATACAGGGAGCGAAAGGCTATTTACAATTTGTACAGAAACCAGAAGGCAGTTATAAGACTCGAGGGACATGAAAGGGAAGCAGTGGTTGGGTAGGGAGTAAGACAGGGTTGTAGCCTCTCCCTGACGTTATTCAATCTGTATATTGAGCAAGCAGTAAAGGAAACAAAAGAAAAATTCGGTGTAGGTATTAAAATCCATGGAGAAGAAATAAAAACTTTGAGGTTCGCCGATGACATTGTAATTCTGTCAGAGACAGCAAAGGCCTTGGAAGAGCAGTTGAACGGAATGGATGGTGTCTTGAAGGGAGGATATAAGATGAACATCAACAAAAGCAAAACGAGGATAATGGAATGTAGTCGAACTAAGTCGGGTGATGTTTAGGGTATTAGATTAGGAAATGAGACACTTAAAGTAGTAAAGGAGTTTTGCTATTTGGGGAGCAAAATAACTGATGATGGTCGAAGCAGAGAGGATATAAAATGTAGACTGGCAATGGCAAGGAAAACATTTCTGAAGAAGAGAAATTTGTTAACATCGAGTATAGATTTAAGTGTCAGGAAGTCATTCCTGAAAGTATTTGTATGGAGTGTAGCCATGTATGGAAGTGAAACATGGACGGTAAATAGTTTGGACAAGAAGAGAATAGAAGCTTTTGAAATGTGATGCTACAGAAGAATGCTGGAGAAAGATGGGTAGATCACATAACTCATGAGGAGGTACTGAATAGAATTGGGGAGAAGAGAAGTTTGTAGCACAACTTGACGAGAAGAAGGGACCGGTTGGTAGGACATGTTCTGAGTCATGAAGGGATCACAAATTTAGCATTGGAGGGGAGCATGGAGGGTAAAAATTGTAGAGGGAGACCAAGAGATGAATACATTAAGCAGATTCAGAAGGATGTAGGTTGCAGTAGGTACTGGGAGATGAAGAAACTTGCACAGGATAGAGTAGCATGGAGAGCTGCATCAAACCAGTCTCTGGACTGAAGACCGCAACAACAACAACAACAACAACAACAACAACCTTCAGAATTACAAAGAGAGTATTCACATCAACTTTGCTAAAAGCTTTCTCTAAGTCGACAAATGCTACACAAAATAGGTTTGTCTTTCTTTAACTTGTCTCCTAAGAGAAGCCATTGGGTCAGTATTGCTTTGCCTGTTCCTACCTTTTTCCAGAACCCAAACTGATATTCTCCGAGGTATGCTTCTATCAGTATTCCCATTCTTCTGTAGATAATTTATGTCAATATTTTGCAACCATGACTTATAAAACTCATAGTTCGGTAATATTCACACGTCAGCACCTGCTTTCTCTGGGATTGGTATTACCTTGATCACCTTGAAGTCAGAGGGTATTTCACCTGCCAGATACATCTTGCACACCAGCTGTAATACTTTTATCATGGCAGACTCTCCCATTGATATCAATAGTTCTGGGGGTATTTTGTCTACTCCAGGGTCCTTGTTTTGGCTTAGGTCTGTGAGTGCTCTGTCAAATTCTTCTTACTGTATATTTCCCATCTCACCCTCATCTATTACCTCTTCCCTTTCTATAATGTTTCCTTCAGATTCATTTCCCTTACATAGTCTTTCTATATACTCCTTCCATCTTTCCCTTCTTTGCGTAGAACTGGTTTTCCATCTGAGACCTTGATATTCATAGAGCTGCTTTTCTTTTCTTCAAAGGCCACTTTAATTATCCTAGAGGTGATATCTATCTTTCCCATAGTTATTCCTAGTTCAGTAGCCTTGCATTTGTCCTCTAGCCAATCCTGCTTAACCATAGTGCACCTTCTGCAGATCCTATCTTATAGAGTCTGTATTCCCTTGTATTGCCTGGTTCATTTGCTGAATTTTTATGTTTTCTCTGTTCAGCAGTTAACTTCAGTAACCCCTGTGATATACCACGATTTCTATTAAGTGTTGTCTATTTACCTGTTTGATCCTCTGCTGCCTTCACAATTTCATCTCTCAAAGCTATCCATTTGTCTTTTATTGTATTCCTTTCCTCTCTTGCAGTAAGTTGTTGCCTAGTGCTCCCTCTAAAACGCCCTGGTTCTTCCAGCTTATCCAGGTCCCATCTTCTTATTGTTCTATTTTTTTTTCCAAATTCATCAGTTTTAATCTGCAGTTCACAACCAATAAATTGTGGTAAGAGCCCACATTTGCACTTAGAAGTGTCTTACAATCTAAAATCTGGTATTTAAATCTCTGTCTTACCATTAGATAATCAGTCAGAAACATACCTGTGTCTCCCCACACATACAACCTTCTTTCATGATTCTTAAACCAAGTGTTAGTGATGATTAAATTACGTTTTGTGCAGAATCTTACCAAGGAGCTTCCTCTTTCATTCCTTTCTCCCAGTCTGTATTTTCATACTACTTGTCCTTCTCCTCCTCTGACTATACATCAAATTAATCTTATTAGTATTGACTTTGAGACCTATTTTTAGGCTTCCTCTATTAATCTTTTGTGGGGTAGTTGTCTGTCTTGATCGTACAATAATTTTATTTAATTACTGGTTTTGTCTCTCTCCAAGACTCGTCTTCACACGAAAAAGGTCACTGCAAAATACTTTTTGTTCGAGAAGTTTAGTACATTGAGATACATGCAAGTACTCAGTGATGCTCTATTAAGTAAAAATTGTAATTGCCAAAACTACAGTGTTATCAGAAAACCAAAGAAGGTTTAGAAATGTTTTAGGAATGACCCAAGTGATCTTATAAATTCATTCACTGCTCACAGAGTTTAAGAGTAATACAATATAACCATGGATAACATAAGAATCCCCTTAAGGTCATTTGCAGAAGACGACATTACATACACGGAAGTCAGAATACCATAAAATTGTTGGGAAATTCCAATAAAGACCTGCAGAGAATTGACACTTGTTTTCAGGATTTCCAGCTGACTGCCAACATAAATAAATGTAACGTATTACACGTAAAAAGATGGAAAACATAGTATTGTTCAATTACAGTGTTTTGGTCACTGGAAATAACAAATGTCATAAAATATCAGGAATAAACATTTGGAATAGCGTAACATCCACATGAAATTAGTTACAGGTAAAGCAAATTGTTGACTGATATCCTAAGGAAATTCACACACAGAAGAGGGAGCTTCCAAAACACTTGCTTAACCAGTTCTTGAGAATTGCTTGTCTTCCTGAGATCCTTACTGGATGTGAAAAATAGAACAAATTCAAAGGCGAAAGGTGTGCTTAATCACAGGTTCATTTCAGAAGCACAGCAGTGTCACAAATTTGCTCATCCAACTCTGGTATTAGATGCTGCACAGGGACGTTTTGAGAGTCACAGAGATTTGCTGTTAACGTTCTCTGAGTGTACATTTTGATAAGTCTCAGGCAATATATTTCCACTAATGTACATCTCGTGATATTATCAGGACTTGAAAATTGGGGGATATAAGGAGAATAACCGACCATTGTCCATCCCATACACCATTCAAATTTGGAAGAAGAAACAGAAATACACTCCTCCAGCAGTCAGTATAGCGGCTTGTGAAGTATAGATGTTGATGTAAAATGGTAATTCATACTCATTGCTTCATTCGTATTTTGGACATGGTCCACTCTGTGGTATTCACTTCTGAAGTCTACTTGTTGGTCAGCATGATTGAAACATAATGTTTTCTATGTAGTTCCTGATCATTTTAATGAGTATCTTGCACTAGTATTCTTATACTTTCATGTGTTCACAAATATGTGGCCAGTTCTGTTTGGTTCTGACTATATTAATGATCACACAGCACTGTGTGTGTGTGTGTGTGTGTGTGTGTGTGTGTGGTTTATATGTGCTTATTGAAAACTGCTGTATAATTTAGAAACTATTACTTTCCAGCTGGTGTTCAACATCCCATACTCACTTGAGAGAGTGAAGGATGCAGTCAGGACAAGGTTAAGAGCAGAAGCTGCCCCTCTTCCGGAATACCTGTTGTCTAGATCTTTTGCTGGAGCTACACACGAAGACCTCATCCGAGGAGTCCAGCAGGCATCAGATGGCTTTGTTTATGCTCGCTTCATTCACATGTACCCCAACCGAGTTTCTTCACTCACAAAATGGCTAGCTAGTTGGATGAGGAAAGGTGAGGTAGTAATAGAAAATATTTGTTATTACTTTTAATAAAAGCCATCAGTTCTGGCTGGAATTAATGTATCAAGAACAGATTTTAAACTGCAGCAAATAATATAACAATAAAAAAAACACAGACATAATAGAAATCAAATTATAGTAACTGCAGATACTGCTATGGTTGCTTGTGCTGTCACAATTCAGATAGTCCAATTTTTTTCCAGGAGAGCTTTGCCAATTACCAAGTGTCAGCCAGTTGAAATTTCTGGTATTGCAATGACACTGCCTTGCAAGGCAAACAGATCCATAACTATTTCTTTCAATCTTCATCGTATAAGCATGATTCCCCTGTTAATCCGAACTAATAGTATCCTACACACTTGAAATTTCAGAAAAACCATACAAATGTTTTGTAAACAGTCTATTCCATACACAGTCTGCAGCTTCGCAATATTCTACTAATAATTCACAGCCTGTCATGTACTTTATCCACAACTGATCCTATTTGGTATTTCCACCTTGTGCCTCTGTACATTATAATTTCCAAATATTTGTATGGTGTTACATACTTCATTTATATCTCAGTAATGATGAAGCCAAACTCTAATACATTTTTACACTTCTTGTAAGTATATATTGTCCTGGTATAAATGCAACTAACTCTTAATGCATTTTTTCACTTCGTGTTTTCTTCTTCTTCTTCAGTGCATAATGAGCTACATTCGTAACTTTTGAAATTCACACCTCCTAAAGCACACAATATACAGGGTTATTACAAATGATTGAAGCGATTTCACAATAACTTTATTATTTGAGATATTTTCACAATGCTTTGCACACACTTACAAAAACTCAAAAAGCTTTTTTAGGCATTCCCAAATGTTCGATATGTGCCCCTTTAGTGATTCGGCAGACATCAAGCCGATAATCAAGTTCCTCCCACACTCGGCGCAGCATGTCCCCATCAATGAGTTCGAAAGCATCGTTGATGCGAGCTCGCAGTTCTGGCACGTTTCTTGGTACAGGAGGTTTAAACACTGAATCTCTCACATAACCCCACAGAAAGAAATCGCATGGGGTTAAGTCGGGAGAGCGTGGAGGCCATGACATGAATTGCTGATCATGATCTCCACCACGACCGATCCTTCGGTTTTCCAATCTCCTGTTTAAGAAATGCCGAACATCATGATGGAAGTGCGGTGGAGCACCATCCTGTTGAAAGATGAAGTCGGCGCTGTCGGTCTCCAGTTGTGGCATGAGCCAATTTTCCGCGGGCTACGCGTGAAACTTGCCCGGACGCGTTCAACCGTTTCTTCGCTCACTGCAGGCCGACCCGTTGATTTCCCCTCACAGAGGCATCCAGAAGCTTTAAACTGCGCATACCATCGCCGAATGGAGTTAGCAGTTGGTGGATCTTTGTTGAACTTCGTCCTGAAGTGTCGTTGCACTGTTATGACTGACTGATGTGAGTGCATTTCAAGCACGACATCCGCTTTCTCGGCTCCTGTCGCCATTTTGTCTCACTGCGCTCTCGAGCGCTCTGACGACAGAAACCTGAAGTGCGGTTTCAGCCGAACAAAACTTTATGAGTATTTCTACGTATCTGTAGTGTGTCGTGACCATATGTCAATGAATGGAGCTACAGTGAATTTATGAAATCGCTTCAATCATTTGTAATAGCCCTGTATTTTCCTGTATTAAGAGTTACTTGAGTTATTTGTACCAGGTTATACACTGTCTAGTCACATTAATTGGACCACCTCTCAAAAGCTTGAATAACCACTTTTTGCAGTGCAGACCATTGTACAACATGCAGGAAGAGTGTCAGTGAGGTTCTTGAAGGAACCAAAGGCATGTGTAGCCATGCCGACTCTAGTGCTGTGGCCATTTGTGCTAGATTTCTTAGTTAAGCATTTATGGCACATACAGCCCAATCGTGGTGGTTCCACAAATTCCCATTGGGTTAAAATATGGGGAATTAGGTGGCCCAGGGAATACAGTAAACTGGTCCGTGCTCTTCAAACCATGCATGCACACTGTGAGCTATATGATACATTGCATTTTCCTCCTGGTAGATGCCATCATGCTGAGGAAGAGAAAATTGCATGTAGGGATGGACATGGTCCCCAAGGATAGATGCATACATGTGTTGATCCACTGTGCGTTCCAGGATAATGAGATCACCCAGGGAACGCCACAGAAACATTCCCCAAACCATAATGCTCTGTCCTCTGCCCTGAACCCTTCGGACAAGTGTTGCAAGGCCATACAAATCAACAGCCATTTGTCCAATGGAGCATAAAACATGATTCATCTGAAAGGGCCACTTGTCACCAGTCAGTGAATCCAGTTTTGGTATTGGTGTGCCAATTCCAGCTGTTGTCATGATGGACAGTAGTCAGGATGGGTGCATGTACAAGGCACCTGTTGTGGTGGCCCATATGCAGCAACATTCACTGAATAGTCGTTGAGGAGACACTGTTGACAGCCCCTTGGTTCATCTGGGAGGTCAGTTCCTCAACAGTAGCACTCATTTTCACACGTACACATCTCCACAGCCATTGTTCACCCCTGTCATATTTGCCTGTGGTGGACCACAGTTGCCTCGGCCACGGTTTTGGATAGTGACATTTTGCCATGCACATTTTGGAAATACTTTCACCCTTGACCCAAAAGCCAATGATCTTGCCCGTTTGGACGTCAGATAAATCACTCCATTTGCACATTACAGCGTCAACTGCACTGTGTTCCACATCCTCCTGACCCTCTTTATATACCCACCACTGTTAGTGCTGCCATCTTTGAGTGGTTATTACAGTTTGACATCAAACATAGGCAGTGGTCACAAGAAAGTGACTGGAGCATGTGTGTACTTGTAAGTTTGACTTAATACAACTGCAATTTTCATTGCATAATGTTTCCTCACAGGTGATTGTATCATCTGCAATAAGTCAAAGATTGCAATTAATACTATCTGCTAAGTCATTTATTGGCATATAATATGAATTAGTAACTTATTATTTATTTAGCATATGGTTGAACACACAGTATTATTATACATTATTTTATAAATATAAAACAGTTGTCCTAATGGAAAATATAATACGTATATTGTACAATAGCTTAAGGGAGGAATACTTAAAACATTGAAATTTAATTTCTCAATCTACACAACAGCAACAGACATCAGTGCCAGGAAATCCTTTGTGTTGCCTGGGTATGATGTTACACTACACTCCTGTATGATGTGTTGGATCTCTGAGGATGTCTGAACTCAACTGGAAGATGAGTCAAGCACTTTTTTTCTATTTGAGAAGAAAGTTCTTGCATACACTTTGGTTTGTGTGGATTCTGTTAAGTACAGCGAGGCAAACCAAAACATGCTGGATTAATGCTGATGTTAGGTTGATTTGTCCTCCTGGTGGTCTATGGTAATCCATATTTGCTCTGTTTATGAGGTATATTAAATCCTTCATTGAGAAGTTTTTAGTGCTGATTGTGTGTATTGTAGCATGTCAAACGTATTTTAGGGATATAATCCTGAGTGAGAAGCTTGAGGTTGTCCGGTATCTTTTTATACTCATGTAACAAAACTTACTGCCTTCTGAGTTCAGGCAGAGAGCTCGGGCCTACAATTGGACAGCCTGGGTGTTGTGCTTGCTGGTATGGTTTCTGTATAGCAACATAGAAATTAGTTATGAAAACATCAAGAAGAGTCACAATATACTATTGGACAGTATGTGATTAAAATAGTGTGAAATAAGTTGCAGCCCTAGCCATATCAGAAGAAAGAGCATGGTACGTTTATGTGAGGAGAGGGTTTTGAATGAAATGTGTGCATATTTGTTCAATACTGACTGAAAGCAGACGTAGAATGAACTTCTTGGCCAAGTTTGGACCATTTTAAAACAGAATCTAATTGATTTTGTGTGCAGATTTGTTTTTGTGGATGAAACACGGGTGTGTCAGTACATACAACAAATGAAACTACAAAGAAAACACTGAGTCAGAGACTGATGGCACTGAACTAAAAAAAAAAAAAATTTATTGACCAGAAAGATTGAGGCTTGAGTTTTCTGCAATACAAAAGGGATCATTCTATTTGATTTTCTCATTAATGGCAAAACAGTAATGCAAGTACTACATTATTCTTCTATACTACCTGGATGGAAAAATACGTGAGAAGTGGGCCAAGTATGAGTTGTTTGAATATCCCTCTCATTCGTCACATTTGGCATCTGTTCCAGGTTTTCCTGCATCAAAAGACATTTGTGGCTGGAAATCTCCAGTGAGATGCTACTCCTGCATCAAAAGACATTAATGGCTGGAAATCTCCAGTGAAGGGGCTACAGCAGCTGTAGATGGATATATTACCATCTTGCCAGTATCCCAACCCCCCCCCCCCCCCCCCCCCCCATGAACCATTGACCTTGCCTTCAGTGGGTTGGCTTTCATGCCTCAGTGATGCAAATAGCCGTATTGTAGGTGCAACCACAATGGAGGGATATCTGTTGTGAGGCCAGACGTACATGTGGTTCCTGAAGAGGAGCAGCAGTCTTTTCAGTTGTTGCAGGGGCAACAGTCTGGGGTGATTGACTGATGTAGCCTTGTAACATAAACGGTACTGTGAACGGCTGAAAGCAAGGGCAAACTACAGCCATAATTTTTCCCGAAGGGCTCTTGGATAAAATATTCAAGAGGTAAAATAGTCCCCCTTTCAGATCTCCTGTTGGGGTGTTATCATCAGAAGACACATAATTGGCATTTTACAGATTGGAGTGTGGAATGTTAGATCCCTTAATTGGGCAGATAGGTATTTTGGATAGGTTGAAGTTAGATGTGGAAATTAGCGAAGTTTGGTGAGAGAAGGAACAGGACTTCTGGTCAGATGAATACGGGGGTATAAATACAAAGTCCAATAGGGGTACTGCAGGAGTTGGCTTAATAACGAATAAGAAAAGTACAATTTAATATGCCAACTAGCTCTGCAGATGAAGAAGAGATTGAAGAAATGTATGATAAGGTAAAAAATTATTCATGTAGTTAAAGGAGACAAAAATTTAATTGTGATGGGGACTGGAATTTGACTGTAGGAAAAGGAAGAGAAAGAAAAATAGCAAGTGAATATGGACTGGGGGAAAGGAATGAAGAGGAAGGAGCCTGGTAGAATTTTGTTTAGAGCATAATTTAATTGTTGCTAACACTTTGTTTAAGACTCATAAAAGAAAGTTGTATACTTGGAAGAGACCTGGAGCCACCGGAAGGTTTCAGACTGATTATATAATGGTAAGACAGAGATTCAGGAACCAGGTTTTAAATTGTAAGACATTTCCAGGGGCAGATGTGGACTATGGCCACAATTTTATTGGTTATGAAATGTAGATTAAAACTAAAGAAATTGCAAAAAGGTAGGAAATTAAGAAGATGGGACCTGGATAAGTTGAAAGAACCAGAGGTTGTGGAGAGTTTCAGAGGAAGCATTAGGCAGTGGTTGAGTAGAACAGGGGAAAGGAATACAGTGGAAGACAAATGGGTAGTTTAAGAGATGAAATAGTGTAGGCAGCAGAGGATTGAATAGGTAGGAACACAAGGCCTAGTAAAAAATCCATGGATAA
The DNA here is from genome assembly GCF_023864275.1 of Schistocerca cancellata. Taxonomy (NCBI): domain Eukaryota; kingdom Metazoa; phylum Arthropoda; class Insecta; order Orthoptera; family Acrididae; genus Schistocerca; species Schistocerca cancellata. The sequence continues at coordinate 677,391,419 of NC_064631.1, forward strand.
CACATAAGATATTGAATTTAATTGATGAAATGAGAAAATTAAAAAAAATGCAGAAAATGAAGCAGGCGAAAGGGAATACAAATGTTTAAAAAATGAGATTGACAGGAAATGCAAAATTGCCAAGCAGGATGCTTAGATGAGAAATTTAAGGATTTAGAAGTGTTTCACTAGGGGAAAGATAAATACCACCTACAGGAAAATTAAAGAGGCCTTTGGGGAAATGGGAAGCAGCTGTATGAATATCAAGAGCTTGGATAGTAAACCAGTCCTAAGCAAAGAAGGGAAAGCTGAAATGAATGTAGAGTGTCTCTACAAGGGAGATGAACTTGAAAGCGCAATATTATAGGAAGGGAAGTGGACGTAGATGAAGATGAAATGGGGGATATGATACTTTGAGAAGAATTCAACAAAGCTCTGAAAGATCTAAGTTGTTACAAGCCCCTGGGAGTAGACAATATTCCATCAGAATTACTGATAGCCTTGGGAGAGCCAGCCATGACGAAACCCATCCAGCTGGTGTGCAAGATGTAGGAGACAGGTGAAATACCCCCAGACTTCAAGAAGAATATAATTCCAATTCCAAAGAAAGCAGTTGTTGACAGATTTGAAAATGGTCGAATTATCAGTTTCATATGTCATGGTTGCAAAGCACTAACACAAATTCTTTGCAGAACAATTGGAAAACTGGTAGAAGCTAACCTCAGGGAAATTCAGTTTGGATTCCAGAAATATAGGAACAAGTGAGGGAATACTGACCCTACAACTTCTCTTACAGGATGGGTGAGGAAAAGACAAACCTACATGTATAGCATTTGTAGACTCTGAAAACTTTTGACAGTGTTGACTGGAATACTCTCTTTGAAATACTGGAGATAGCAGGGGTAAAATTCAGGGAGTGGGATTCTATTTACAACTCGTACAGAAACCAGACAGCAGTTACAAGAGCTGAGGGGCATGAAAAGGAGGGAGTGGTTGAAAAGGGAGTGAGAAAGGACTGTAGTGTATCCCTGATGTTATTCAGTCTGTACATTGAACTAGCAGTAAAAGAAACAAAAGAAAGGTTTGGAGTAGGAATTAAATTTCAGGGAGAAGAAATAAAAAGTTGGAGGTGTACCAGTGATATTGTAATTCTGTCAGAGATAGCAAAGGACTTGGAAGAGTAGTTGAATGGAGTGGGCAGTCTCTTGAAAGGAGGATATAAGATGAACATCAACAAAAGCGAAACAAGCATAATGGAATGTAATCAAATTAAATCAGGTTGTTCTAAGGGAATAGGAGTAGGAGAAACTTAGGGGGGGGGATGTAACGAAAAATGTAAACATTTATTTAAAAAAATCATTACAGCCATATTTATTAATGTACAAATCTAAAATTTTGCATGTGTAAAGCAAAAGAGCTATGTTTTAATGGAAAAATACAATAAAATGTGTAGTATTAATATTTTGCCAGAAATTTTAATTTTTAATTTTTTACTGTCTTTTTTTATAAAAAGCCATAACTCAAATTCTAGTCATGCAATTAATCTGAAAATCTTCTTTTAGTGTCCTGAAAAGGTTATAAGACCACTGATTATAAATTTATGGTACAAATTGTATCATTAACAGTTTTTAATTTTGCACATCCAAAATTAACTTTTTTTCTACAAACAGTCATCTAAAAATCAGAATGTATTCGCAGGATCTCGTATTTACTGGTTCCAGTGAGACAGAAACACATTGTGAACAGTTCCTGAAGATTTCATAGCATTAGCACATATACTTTTTATAGCACGTATACTTTTTGGGAAAAAAATGTAAAACAAAGAAAATGAGGTTCAAAGATTTTCTTCTCATAAGCTTACCTCAATTTTAAAATCTGCCACACTGATACTCCTCATCCTCCAGGTTTCTCTTCTCTCCTCTTTGAATCTGCTGGGCCTGTATTTGCAGGTAAGACACTGATCTGTTAGCTTTCTTGACCCTGCTCTTGTCGATGGTGTAAAATGCTTTTGTTGTAAACACGCCAGGATGTATACCAACTCTCTTCAGCACTTCAATTCTGCCATTATTTCCATTATTGTAACATAAAACTGCATCATAGACATATATTTTGAATACTTCAAGTCCACAGAATGTCCTTTCTGAGCATGTAATCCAAATTAAATTATTGAGGCTTTCATTTGCATTTTGTGTCTTCCTGTGAAGACACTTCCTCAATAAATCAGGGTTTGCAATAAACCTGAATGTGGGCTTAATTGCTTTCATAACAGGTTCTGGTGATGAATGTTTATGTGAATACATCTCATTTCTGTTGTTTGACTTACACCAATCATCTTTCGGACACAGATTGTGAATTTTCGTTTGGTCAGTGGATAGCTTGTGGAAAAAAATTGCCCACACAGTACGCCTCATTGCCTCTAAATTATGTGTGTTTTTCCTGATAGCTCTCCCATAAAATAACTGAAGAGAATCAATTTCTTTCAGAGTACACCAGCCTTTTCCTCCTAGTGGTTTACCATCCTCAAGTACTTCACCTTTCTTCTCTTTCAGCAAGCGACGAAGCCTACCACCAAGCCTATTTTGGATGTAGCCAACACATTCCAACTTTTATATTGTTGTATTGTACGGATTTTTATCTGTCACAGCTTTGAACAAAGAGGAGTCCCATCACCAAGGTATTTAGTATATCTAACACCATACTAGTCCTCAGATGTGGAGAACATCCTCACAACTGCTGCAACCTCCATGCCCCCACTTGAGCCACTATAATTTTAGATACTGCTACTGCATGCTTTTCTTGCCACAGTTTCTCACTGTCTTCATTGTTGGACATTTTCCTTGTTGCACACTGGTGACAGTATTTAGACATAATTCCTACATCTAAAACTTTACCTGAGTCAGTACCAATAACAGACGCAACTCCATACAGAGATGTGTGACCCCTCTTCATCTAGGTCCCATCTACACACACACACAGGTCAGTAACATTTGTAGGAGCTTCACTGTCATGAATATCTACCCCTGGATCCGTTTCTTTTTGGTTTATTTCAACAAATTCATCCACTGCTTTCAGATATTTCTTTATTTATTTTTTCGGACTTTGCATAAGGAGCAGGCATGTTCAGAAAACCACACAATAAATTACCTCCTTTCCTGCCCTGTCCAAGGCATCTCAGAGCATATGCTAACCTAAAATTGCTTTCATAGTTACCAGTGTCAGTTTTTTTGGAGGAGGAAAATGAAAATTCATAGTCACACAAATTACAAATTAATTTAAAATCACAAGCTATTCCTACTCTTCTTTCTTCAACAACAATCATGCATTCCATATTTTATAGCTAACCACGAACATGAAAACTTATAGCCTGGCAGAGAAGCTGTAAATCAAGAAGTCTGAATCCCGTGGAATCCATATCAACATAATTCATGCACCTGTACAATTCTCCTGTTCCAAGTTTTGATGCTGAAGCTGAGAGCTAATGTTTTTCATTTCGAGCTGATTCCTCTTTTTTGTTGGTAAACCTATTTCCATGAAGCCTCCATTTCCTAAACACAGTTTTTCCACCACCCATTATGCATAAATCTTGACTTCCACGTAAAGTTTATAAATACAGCCTTCCACCTACTAATGTGTGTTAGTATTGTCAAAACATAAATAAACCACATGCAAGGAAGTTTTGAGACAAAGATATAGACGTCATTCAGAGAAATAGATGTCAGCCAAAGATAGCGAAAGAAAATAGCCTTCTCACTGACAAAAATTCCACTGAAACAAGCAGTTTCCCAAATGTCGAGAAAGGTGGGAGTGACTGCCAGTGCAGAGTTAATCAGTTTAATAATTTAAAGGCGTTTCTAAAGCTGCTATCATGATAAAATTCACACACAACATAGATTAAACTGTGTAGATCAAGCAAATACTATGTTTGAAAAATTGATTTTTTGGGCCAAAATCCATTACATCCCCCCTTAAAGTAGCAGATTTAGTATTAGAGGGGAGTGTTGGGGTAAAAATTGTAGAGGGAGACCAAGAGATAAAGACAGTTAGCAGATTCAGAAGGCTGTAGGTTGCAGTATCTACACTTACATCTACAACTACATGAAAAATCACATGTAAGTGGCCGGCAGAGGGTCCATCATGCCACCTTCACACTAATTCTCTATTACTCCACTCTCAAACTGCGCATAGAAAAAATGGCCACCTATATCTTTCTATGCGAGCTCTGATTTCCCATATTTTATTATGGTGATCATTTCTCCCTATGTAGGTTGGCATCAACAAAATATTTTTGTATTCAAAGGAAAACGTTGGTGATTGAAATTTCATTAAAATATCCCGTCGCAGTGAGAAATGCCTGTGTTTTAATGACATCCAATGCAAAGTGTATATCATGTGCACGACACTGTCTCCATTATTTCTCAATAATACAAAACGTTTGTCCTTCTCGATGTACTCTGTTAGCCCTATCTGGTAAGGATCCCTCACCCTACAGCAGTATTCCAAAACTCCAAAATAGGGTGGACATACGTAGTGTAGGCAGTCTCATTAGAAGATCTGTTTAATCTTCTATGTGTTCTGCCAATAAAATGCTGTCTTTCGTTCACCTTCCCCGCAACATTTTGTGTGTGTTCCTTCCAATTTAAATTGTTTTTAATTGTAATTCCTAGGTATTTAGTTGAATTTACGACCTTTTAGATTTGATTGTTTCATTGTGTAACTGAAGCTTAACGGATTGATTTATCAGGTAACCGAAGCTTAATAGAATCCTTTTAACACTCTTGTGGATGATGTTACACTTCATATTGTTTAGGGTCAATTGCCAATTTGCACAATACAAATATCTCTTCTAAATCTTTTTGCAATTTATTTTGATCATCTGACGACTTTACTAGGCGGTAAATGACAGTGTCATCTGGAAACAATGTAGGACTGCTCCTCAGATTGCCTCCTAATTCGTTCGTATGGATAAGGAACAACAGAGGGCTCATAACAACACCTTCGGGAATGCTGGAAATCACTTCTGTTTTACTTGATGACTTTGCCGTCAATTACTACAAACTGTGAACTCTCTGACAGGAAGTCACAAATGCAATTGCATAACTGAGATGATGTTCATACACACATAATTAGATTACAAGCCGCTTGTGAGGTATGGTGTTGGAAGCCTTCTGGAAATGTAGAAATATCGAATCAATTTGAAATCCCTCGCCAACAGCACTCAGCACTCTGTGTGAGTAAAGAGCTACTTGTGTTTCACAAGCACAGTGTTTTCTAAATCCATGTTGACTGTGTGTGAATAGACCTTTCTTTTCGAGGGAATTCATAAGGTTGAAACACAATATATGTTCCAAAATCGTGCTGCATATCGACTTTAATGATATGGACATGTAATTTAGTGCATTACTCATATTGCCTTTCTTGAATGTAGGTGTGACCTGCGCAACTTTCCTGTCTGTGGGTTCAGATTTTTCGTCGAGTGAGCGGTTGTATATTATTGTTAAGTACGGAGCTACTGCATCACTGTACTTGGAAAGGAACCTAATTGGTAGACAGTCTAGACCGGAAGACTTGCTTTTTGCTCGACTACTCTGAGGATATCTGCTTCTAAGTTACTTATGTTGGCCCAGGGTGTGTATGACCCGGGACAACCGGGAGATCCGGGAAAAACCTGGGAATTTTTTCATCCGGGAGAAAACCAGGAAAAACCCAGCAATTTTTTAGAATTCTGGGATTTTTTCATTGTTTTAGTTTTTGGTTACATTTTTGTAACTTTGAGTAGTAAGAACCAATACTCTAACAAAGAATATTACTGTATCTCGCTATGCAGAATAATACTGCAGCAATAAAACACGAACGAGAGAAAAACGAAAATAAAACCTAAGTTGCAAAGGAAATGCGCCATATACAGGAACAAATGTCTCTGAGCACTATGGGACTTAACTGCTGAGGTCATCAGTCCCCTAGAACTTAGAACTACTTAAACCTAACTAACCTAAGGACATCACACACATCCAGGCCCGAGGCAGGATTCGAACCTGCGGTCGCGCGATTCCAGACTGTAGCGCCTAGAACCGCTTGGCCACCCAGCCGGCTATACAGGAACAAAACACAGTGCTCATACAAGTGTCTGCCAACAGGAAAATGTGTCAAAAGCACCAAGAAGACTATGCAATGTTTCATAACAACAAATTGCCTCTGATGAGCGTGACGTTACAACTGTTTACATTAGATTCGTTTGAGCGGTTTCTGGCGTGTTTATGCGCACGTGCAGTTAAGTCGTGTATGAGTAGTACCTTCTCCCACTTCTGGCTACAGAAGTGTGGCAGTTAGCTGTATAAGTAATAGCAGCAAGCAGCCAGATGCTATCCAGAAAAATTTTACTGGTGCACCTAAGCTGGGAGATTCACATATGCGCAACAGGCCCGAAACTAGGGAGCAGGTGCAAACTGGGGTATCTATCTGTTGCATGCGGCAGTTTCTTAAGGGGGGGGGGGGGGGGGACCAAATTCATATTATTGAGGAAAAAGACCTTGTTTCACAAAGCGCCTAGCATCCAGCACACGTTGGTCTATCAATTACTCATATGATTTTGAACGCATCCCTGTTGGTTTTTGAACTTTAATGATCAAATTCTAAGTTGATTTCTGAATGAATTGTAAATTGCTTTTTGAATGCGTGCATAATGTAAGTGATGTCTCCGCCAGGGGAATCCTCATCGCATCTAGAAATAAACTTTTCTGCAGACAAAAGGATAGGGGTCTATACGAGTTGAGCGAATAAAGCCGAAAGGGTAAATGACAATCGCTGTTTATGTGGTCGACTGGGTTTGCAAATCATCAGCATTGTTATAATTACTAACGAATTCCATAGATTCAGCCTACCAGAGTGGGAATAAAAGATTAACAGGAATAACAGGCAACTAAGATTATGTGTTGTCTTTTCCGTGTATCCAAGAAAATGAAATTTTGACAGAAAATTTTTGGCCAGACCAGTACACTACAGTCCCTGGCTAGCAGCAGATAAAGTTCTATTCTGGGAGTAGCACGGAAAACGCGTTGTACGAGCACTTAATAACACCTAACCGGAGAACAAATGCGGGATTACTAAACCGGTGATTGTGGCAGGGTTAGTGAAGTTAACCAGAGAATAAATTGTGACACTGGCAGGAATAGTTACAGAATTAGTGATGACAAGATTGTTTGTTAGAACGAGGAAGGAGAAGAAACGGAGACTCTCACAAATTACGGAAGAATATGACGATTCCAAATTTATATAAAAATTACGCGCTTACCCCTTTCGATCTCTTGCTTCGGAAGCTAGAGAGTGTGAATGAAATGTGAAATTATTTCCTAATATAAAACTTTTTGCTTGTAGTAGGCCTAATGGGCTTTTGATATTGGTACTTCGTGAATTATATTCTGTCGTGTTATAAAAATGACCAATTGTGCCAAAACAGTCTCGTTTATTTGGTGCATGTAACAACTTCTGCAATATTAGGCAGGCCTATTTCGTTTTATCTAGCAGACAGTGACAAAATACACATAATCAGATCGAGAAACCACACCAGCCTTGGGTACTATTTGTATTAACAGCTTTTCTGGTATTAGACAACGACATTTTGTTTTTTCATGTAGCAAAACATTGACGAACTTTGATAGCGTAATAGATTCTTTCCCAGAAAGGAAAGTATGCCATATAAAGCTGTGGCAAGATTAGAGAGGGGAAAAAAAAAAAGCTGGGACTTAAGGATTGAAGAAATGTGTACTGTCTTGCTTGTCTCGTCTTTACAGCAAGTTATTAGCTAATAGGCAGTAAAGACTGCAAATTTTCTGAAGAGTTCTTGTTCTCCTGGTTACAAATAATCCCATCCACTATTAATTGCGAGATTTTTTTAAAGCGGGGCAGGATGTCAAACCGGCCGACTGTGAACAGGAGAGGCACCACAGGACATTTTAATTTCTACTGGTCTGAATATAGTTTGATGGCACCCGTTACAAAATATTACACATTTGAATTCCACAGAGCGAAATTCAAAGACGTGCGATGGAAGAATGCTGTATGAAGAGGCTTGGCACTGCACTTTGGCATACTTAACACCAAATAACATGTCTTACATTGCCTTCATCATACATGTTTTATGTATCAGATACTTCAGAAAGACGTGCGCTACAGTATGAAGATATTTTTGAAAAGTCGATTTTTTAAATTTTTGGCGTCTTACCTCAAACGCTCAAGGGATGGGGAGCGCCACTGTCTAATATTGGCCTGGTTCGGAAATATCGTAGATCCGGACCTGATGCACAGAGCAGTCTAAGTTGTAGTGGGGAGGTGGTAGCCTCCATGTGACCCGTGTTTACGTTATGTGATTTTGCTGTTTCCTCTTCGTTTATTGCTCTCACGTCAAATGAAAACAAAACGGATTTCTGTGGTCGGGAGCTATCAAGTGAATTAAAATACATTCTCATAATTACGGAATGCTAAAATAAGTTATTAATTTCAGATTTTATTTTGTTTCGACCTTTCTGACAGTCAAGCGTTAATCGCCTTGCAGAACAATGAAGTTATCTTTGTCGGTTTGTTAAAGAAATTTGACTTTTATTAATCTTTTCTCCTGAGGCAGTCAGTTTATTTGAAACGAAGTGTTTAATTCCACACTATTGCCTAGTTCAACTGTTCGCTACATTTCAAGTTCATGTTTTCATCATCTAGCACATATGGCATTATGCCATAATAAAGAACCAAACATCAGAGAATGCGGTACTGGTACTCCAAGAATATTTACATCAGAATCTGAACATATGAATGTGCACTTTAAGCTGAATTATGCATTTTAGTAGGGTTCACAAAATTCCCATGCTCTTGGAGTATCCTCTAACATCTTGTTTCTTTTATGACATAATGCAAGATCTTTTAATGTTTTACACGTACGAACGTATGGGCTTCCTGCGTCATCGTAGCTGCGCAAGCACGGCGACACCTGTCATCCGGCGCAACTGCTGAAACGAATCTAATTCTAACAGGTTGCAGGAAAATATTCCGAATGGTTGTTTGAAAAGTGTTACTTTCAAGTAAAGTAAATTTCCTTTTACACAAGATGAACTCTGTGTGTGAATGTCCGATGAATTTCATAAATCACAGAGCGTTTGACTCTCATTCAAAATTCAAATCTTTGAGAATGACCATTTAGAATATTTTTGAGCCCAGAAGATCAGACATTTATGTCGTCGTTAAAAAAATTACTGGCACATTTTTGTGATGTATCTTAAAGTGTAACACGTGCAAAAAAGATCAACATTACATGTGAAAGCCTAGCTTCTCTTGCAGCTTATTAATCTTTGAGGCCAATATTATAGGGTACATGAAAGCTTTTCTTTTCTTTTAGCAACACTATGTATATTAGTTTAAACCATTACCTTTCCCTATTTATGTGTTCGCGCTACTTAACAGTGATGTTGCTATTGGCTGACTACATCACGTGTCCTATGCTCCGAATATCCGCTGTCATCGGCTGTCGAGATCGCTTGACATGTGCTATGACCAGCTTACAAAAGCGCACCGCAATCTCGATCTCAATCCTTCGGAAAGTAACATGTGGTGTTTGGTGGAATTAGAATTTATACTTTTGTAATACGAAATATGCAGTCTAGATGTTGCTGCACATCTTTCCAAAACTTGTTTTTTCCCCAAGTTGAGTTTTCTAAAGCGCCGGGAAATTCTATGCCGGTGTACAAAACCACAACCATTGAAAGGATTGATAAGTTTTACAGTTCCGAGGAAAAGTATACTGTTACTTAACACGGAAAAAGTGTAATTTCATCCGGGAGAAAGTGTATTTCTAACCGGGAAATCCGAGAATTTTTTTTCCTCGTCCACGTATACACCCTGTGGCTGCTATTCTTGATTCGAATGCTAGAATATTTACTTCATCTTCTTTGGTGAAGGAATTTCAGAAGGTTGTGTTTAGTAACTCTGCTTTAGCAGCACTTCATCAGTAATATTTCCATTGCTATTTGAAGATGAAGAGGGCTCGCACAGGATAGAGTACCATGGAGAGCTGCAACAAACCAGTCTTCGGAATGAAGATCATGACGACAATAGGATCCCACTATAGTGATGTAACCTGCTCCCTGTAAAAACACTGTACAAAATGAACTGACTGTAAAAGAGGGCTTACATCAAAACAATAAGTGCTTTTTGACCTAAAAAACAGTCTTGCCATACTGGCCTGTGGAACTACTCACCCTGCTCTCTTACTACTGTGTTCTCTTTACTATGACTCATGAAATGTTTGCTATGTGTTTGTATAATATTTTAAATTATGGTTACAGGTGCTGTGCCAATCCTGACACTGAATTTACAGAAGGGTGTAGCCCCAGGTAGCCCAGTGCCAGATGCATGGCACCACCAAATGGTTTTTGGTGTTGGTCCTCAAGGCATCTACCTCACCAACCCCCTAGAGTGTGTCAGTGAGGAAGCCCTGTGGCCTCAACTGTCCAGCCCCTCGGTACTGCTCATCAGGCGAAGTGACATCCTCGCTCGGTGGAATGAAGTGACAGACCTCCGTACACTTCTCTGCCAGGCAGATCGTCGCTGGAAGGATATGAATGTTTTGGGTGAGTTTCTGGTGTAATCCTAAGCAGACTTTTAAAATGTTGTTGTTACCCACCTTAAAGAAGACCCTTTTTAGTTGGAGACAGGCACAACAAAAAGACTGTTACACATTGTAGTTTTCGGTCAAAGCCTCCTTCAGCAAAGAAAACACACACACATTCACACAAGCAAGCTCACCTCATGCACACATGGCTGAGGCATGCTCACTTTGTGTGTGTGTGTGTGTGTGTGTGTGTGTGTGTGTGTGTGTGTGTGTGTTTTGTTTGCTGGAGAAGGCTTTGACCGAAAACTACAATGTGTAACTTGTAACTTTTCATTGTGCCTGTCAGCAGCACTGTATCCTTTTCATAATATTGTTGATATTTAAACCTGGAGTTGCCATTGTTTTGAGTAGTTGTGGAAGATACATATTGACTGTCCCTTAATTTCCACTACAACTACCACTGGATACTGATTTTTGGTTGTAGGTCAGTTAGCATTTCCAGAACTGAACACAAATAACTTTTTCTTGGGTACCTTAAGGAACTATTCAGTAACAAAGTCCCACATAAAGTAGTAGAATAAAAATTGAAATTTGTAACCCTGGATGAAGAAAGTTTGCTTCAGTAGATTCATTTGCAGTCCTTAGCGAACTTCAGTCCTGCATGAGCCGCAGCGCCTGCATGCCATTCCTACCTTTTACACCTGGTGGTTCTATCCGAGCTATTAGCCACCCTTCACCTACCCTCCCTCCCACTTGCAGTCTCCTTTCTCCCCTCGCCCATTCCACCCGATACATACCCTCAACCCAGTCAAGTTGCAGAGGTGCTTGTGGATAGTCAACCAGCACAATGTACTCACACACATTTGTGTGTGTGTGTGTGTGTGTGTGTGTGTGTGTGTGTGTGAGAGAGAGAGAGAGAGAGAGAGAGAGAGAGAGAGAGAGAGAGAGATGAGGATTTGTCCCAAAAATAACAAAAATATGAGTCTAAATCAAACAAATGAAAATCCAGGATTGAATGTAACAATATTGTGAAAATGATAGTTGCTGTTCACCATATAGCAGAGATACTGAGTCACAGATAGGCACAATAAAAAGACTGTCACAAAATAAGCTTTCGGCCAACACGCCCTTTGTCAAAAATAGAACAGACCCGCGCACACACACAAACACACACACACACACACACACACACACACACACACACACACACACACACACTCATTCATGCAAACACAACTCACACGCCTGTGACCGCAGTTTCTGGCAGCTGAAGCCACACTACGAGTAGCAGCAGCAGTGCATGATGGGAGAGGCAACTGGGTGGGGGTAAGGAGGAGGCTGGGGTGGGGAGAGGGGGAAGGGTTAGTAGGGTATAGGTGGCGGGGGGGGGGGGGGTGAAGTGCTGCTCAGGAGGAAGCATGCAGAGATGAGGTGGACGGAGGGTAGGGGAGCTAAGTGCAATCGGAAGGTTAGACAGAGGGATTGGTGGAGAGGTGGAGGGCAGGGGAAGCAGAAAAGGAGAAAAGTAAAAGGCTTGTTGGTGGAAAAGAGGCCATGTAGTGCTGTAATGGGAACAGGGAAAGGGGCTGATGGGTGAGGACATGACTATGAAGGTTGAGGCCAGGAGGGTTACGGGGACGTAGGCTATATTGCAGGGAAAGTTTCCACTTGCGCAATTTGAAAAGCTGGTGCTGGTGGCAAGGCTCCATATGGCACAGGCTGTGAAGCAGTCATTGAAATGAAGGATGTTGTGCTGGTAGCATTCTCAGCAACAGGGTGGTTCACTTGTTTCTTGGCTGCAGTTTGTTGATGGCCATTCGTGTGGACAGACAGCTTGTTGCTTGTCACGACCACATAGAATGCAGCACATTGGTTGCAGCTTAGCTTATAGATCACATGACTGGTTTCACAGGTAATCCTGCCTTTAATGGGATAGGTGATCTTTGTGGCCAGACTGGAGTAAGTGGTGGTGGTGGTGGCTGTATGGGACAGGTCTTGCATCTTGTCTATTACAGGGATGCGAGCCATGAGGCTAGGCATTGGGAGTAGGGGTTGTGCAACTCAGCATCTCAGCTATATGGTGAGTAGCAACTATCCTTTCATAAGGAGTCTTGTTTGATACCTATAAGCAACTCAACAGTTCTGCTATTCAGTGAGTTGTTACCAGTACTCCCAAAATATTTACTTTCTAGTAGCACATTTATTAAAGACTACTGGTTGCAAATATAGTATACTACCTTAGCACCCACAGCCTGGCTCGCGTAGACTGTGCTGCCTGTACGGATTTTTTTGCTTCTCTTTAATAGAATTTTTATGCTGTTCACAAACACCTTCTAAACTTTTCATGCTAATTAAGGCCATAGAAGCATTGTCTTTTCCAAGTGTACTTCTTACCAAAAAGCTATTCCAGTAGCTGCATTCCAAAGTTTTTGTTCGTCATGGCATTGCATTCTTGTGGAGATATTTCCATAGAAACTTTCATCCACTAACATGTTTCTTTGTATCCAAGCAAGAAATGAAATACCAGTTTCCTTAGATTTACCTTTAAAATTTTTTAAATATAAATAAATATTTTCTTAAAAATTTTCTTCCCCTATTTCACTCCCCTATGTTCTGAATTTCCAAAAGCAGTAAAACACATATTTTTTATTTTTAACGGAAAAGACAAATACAAATTTTCATAGATTTACCCTTGAAAGTGCTTTCGTAATGAAATAATTTTGTAAAATCTGTCAACCCTCATTTCACACCCTTTGCATGTTGAATTTCCAAAACTACTGAAACATGCAATTTTTTTTTATTTCTAAGAGAGAAGTTAAATACCAATTAGTGCAGATGTAGCTGCAAAATTGCTTTAATAGTTCTTGTAATGACGATTTATTTTGAAGTAACTTCCACCCACCATTTTATCCTCTTCGGGTTGAATTTCCAAAAATGCTGAAATACATATTTTTTACAAGATGTCAAATCAAACGCCTTTCATCCATCTGATTTCCAAACTTACTATATTTGGCTACCAGTTTCAGCGATTTACTATGCCATCTTCAGGCCCCTGTCTGACATGTAGAAAGATCCCACCTCAGTTCTGGTCAAAACAGTGGCCATCATTCGAGTAGTGGTATTAGTAGATTTGTGCTTGTTACAGCGATTGCTTCAACCGTCATCTGTTTGGTAGAGGATGGTTGAAGTGATTGCTGTAGCAAGCAGAAATCTACTGATACCAGTATTCGAATGATAGCCCATGTTTTGACCAGAACCGAGGTGGAATCTTCCTATATGTCAGACAGGGGCCTGAAGATGAAAATGGTATTAATAAATCGCTGAAACCTGCAGCCAAATAAAAAAAGTTTGGAAACTAGATGGCTGAAAGGTGTTTGGTGTGACATCCTGTATCGAATAGTTGAGCCTCACAAGCATCTCTGGAAAGATGGACATTCAGACATATTTTTTATTTCTGACTGAGAAACCAAATACCACTTTAAGTATTTCTAGCTTCAGAATTGCCTTAATAGTGACATATTTTCGAAAAGCATTTCACCCCCATAGGAGTGGAATTTCTAGAGTCTCTTCTGAAACGATGCCTACAGTATAAGATCCATACCCTCTTCCAAATTTCAAGTTTCTGGCCTTAGCAATTTGGCTGGGCAATGATGAGTCAATGAATTGGTCTGCCCCTATTTTACCCCCTTACGAGTGGAATTTCAACAGTCTCTTCTTAAACGATGCCTACAGTATAAGATCCACACCCTCTTCCAAATTTCGTCCTTAGCAGTTTGACTGGGCAATGATGAGGCAATGATGAGTCAATGAATCAGTCTGCCCCTATTTTACCCCCTTAGGGGTTGAACATCCAAAAATAGTGAAATACATATTTTTTCATTTCTAACCGAGAAGCCAAACACTAATTTTCGAAGATTTAGCTTTAAAAATATTTTCATAAGACTTTTCACCCCCTATTTCACCTTCTTAAGGGTTGAATTTCCAAAAGCAGTGAAATGGCGTATTTTTTAAAATTTTTTATAGAGATGTCGAATACAATTTCTCATAGATGAAGCTTTAAAAATGCTGCAGTAGTTTTTTATAATGATTTACATTTTTAAAAAATCCACCCATCATTTCTCCCCTATGGGGGTTAACTTTTCAGATTTACTGAAACATGTATTTCTTTATTTCTGGCTGGGAAACCAAATATTTTCAGAAAACCTTTCAAACCCTATTTCACCCCCTTATGAGTGGAATTTTGAAAAATCCCTTTTGAAACTATGCCTACAGTAAAAGATCAACATGACCTCCAAATTTCAAGTTTCTATCCATTGCTGTTTGGGCTGGGTGGTGATGGTGAGTCAGTAAGTGAGTCAGTCTGTCATTTAGGACTTTGCCTTTTATATATAGTGATTCATCTACATCTACATGATTCCTCTGCAGTTCACAGTTAAGTGCCTGGCAGAACCACCTTGAAGCTACTTCCCTACTGTTCCACCTCAAACAGCATGCTGGAAAAATGAGCTCTAAGTTTTCCACAAGAACTCTGAATTCTATTATTATTTTCTTATTTCTCCCAATCTACGAGGGTGCCAACAAAATATATTCACACTCCGAGGAGAAAGTTGATGATTCAAAATTTCAAGAGAAGGTCCTGCCGTAGTGAAAAACACATTTGTTTTAATGGCTGCCACACCAGTTCTTGTATTATATACATGGTATTCTTTCCTGTGTTTCACAGTAATACAAAATGAGCTACCCTTCTGAACTTTTTCAGTGTCCTCCATCAATCCTCTCTGTTGCAGATCCCACACCACACAGCAATATTCCAGAAGAGGGCAGACTACCATAGTGTTTGCTGTCTCTTTGCTACACATGTTAGATTTTCTAAGTGTCCTACCAATAAATCACAATCTTTGGCTTGCTTTCCCCACAACATTATCTGTGGGATCTTCCCAATTTAAGATAGTCGTAATTCTAATCCCTAAGTATTTAGTGGAGTTTATAGCCTTTAGATTTGTGGTATTTATTGTGTAACTGAATTTGGTGGATTCGTTTTGGTGCTCAAATGGATGACTTCACACTTTTCATGATTTAGAGTCAATTGCCACTTTTTACACTATACGAATATTTTGCCTAAATCATTTAGATATTTGTTTTAATCATCTGATGACATTGCATGATGGTAAACGACAGCATCATCTGCAAACAATCTAAGAGGGCTGCTCAGATTGTCTCCTAAATTGTTTGTGTAGATCAGGGACAACGCAGGGCCTATAACACTTCTGTTTTACTCGCTATTCACCATATAGCTGAGATGCTGACTTGCAGAAAGGCACAACAAAGAGTTTGTCTGAACATTAGCTTTCAGCCAACAATGCCTTTGTCAAAAATAGACAAAACACACACACACACACACACACACACACACACACACACACACACGCACGCACGCACGACCACAGTCTTGGGCAGCTGGAGCCATACTGTGAGTAGCGGTGCATTATGGGAGAGACAACCGGGTGGGGGTAAGGAGGAGGCTGGGGTGGGGAGAGGGAGGGATAGCAGGGTAGGGTTGGGAGACGGTAAAGGTGCTGTTGGGACTGTGCATGGACGAGGTGGAGAGTAGGATAGCTAGGTGCGGTTGGGAGGTTAGACAGCGGGCTGGGGAAAGAGGAGAGTAGTGGAAAAGGACAAAAGTAAAAAGACTGGGAGCATTGGTAGAGTCTTCTTCTTAAGTTGCCAATCCTAAGATTGATTTGCAGCAGCTCTCCATTCAGTGCAATTGTCGGCCAGCCTCTTCAATTCCGTGAAACTTCCGCATCCTAGGTTCTGCATTATCTGGCTTATGTACTTTCTTCTAGGTCTGCCTCTTGCCCTTTTGCCCTCCACAAGGCCTTCCGTTATAGTGTGGAGAAGACTTTCATGTCTCAGAATGTGTCCCATCCATATTGGTAGAGTAGGGGGCTGTATAGTGCTAGAATTGAAACAGGGAAGGGGCTAGATGGGTAGGGACAGTGACTAACCAAAGTTGAGGCTAGGAGGGTTACGGGAAAGTAGGATATATTGCAGGGAGAGATGCCATCTGTGCTATTCAGAAAAGCTGGTGGTGAGAAGGATCCTTATTGCACAGGCTGTGAAGCAGTCATTGAAACGAGGAACATCATGTTGGGCGGAGAGCTCAGCAACAGGATGGTCCAGGTGTTACTTGGCCTCATTTTGTCGGTGGCCATTCATGTGGACAGACAGCTTGTTGATTTTCATACCCAAGTAGAATGCAGCACACTGATTGCAGCTTAACTTGTAAATCACGAGACTGGTTTCACGGGTAGCCCTGCTTTTGATGAGATAGGTGATGTTTGTGACCAGACGGGAGTAGTAGTTGGTGGTGGGAGGGTATATGGGACAGGTCTTGCATCTAGGTCTATTTATTTATTTATTGATGCATTTATTTTACCTGGCAAGATTAGGGCCTTCAGGCCCTCTCTTACACCTAACCAGGCATACTCAGATTGAATGAATTACAGTTTTTACAGAACATTAAGGACATGTAACGTGTTGTACAATATTAATGTTAAATAAAAAATAGAGATTATAACAGTAGTACAATGATAATTATAACAATCAAAAAAATAATTATAACGATCAAGAATAATAAGAATAATAGTAACGACTATGTACAGGGCTATTACAAATGATTGAAGCGATTTCATAAATTCACTGTAGCTCCATTCATTGACATATGGTCACGACACACTACAGATATGTAGAAAAACTCATAAAGTTTTGTTCGGCTGAAGCCGCACTTCAGGTTTCTGCCGTCAGAGCGCTCGAGAGCGCAGTGAGACAAAATGGCGACAGGAGCCGAGAAAGCGGATGTCGTGCTTGAAATGCACTCACATCAGTCAGTCATAACAGTGCAACGACACTTCAGGATGAAGTTCAACAAAGATCCACCAACTGCTAACTCCATTCGGCGATGGTATGCGCAGTTTAAAGCTTCTGGATGCCTCTGTAAGGGGAAATCAACGGGTCGGCCTGCAGTGAGCGAAGAAACGGTTGAACGCGTGCGGGCAAGTTTCACGCGTAGCCCGCGGAAAATTGGCTCATGCCACAACTGGAGACCGACAGCGCCGACTTCATCTTTCAACAGGATGGTGCTCCACCGCACTTCCATCATGATGTTCGGCATTTCTTAAACAGGAGATTGGAAAACCGATGGATCGGTCGTGGTGGAGATCATGATCAGCAATTCATGTCATGGCCTCCACGCTCTCCCGACTTAACCCAATGCGATTTCTCTCTGTGGGGTTATGTGAAAGATTCAGTGTTTAAACCTCCTGTACCAAGAAACGTGCCAGAGCTGCGAGCTCGCATCAACGATGCTTTCGAACTCATTGATGGGGACATGCTGCGCCGAGTGTGGGAGGAACTTGATTATCGGCTTGATGTCTGCCGAATCACTAAAGGGGCACATATCGAACATTTGGGAATGCCTAAAAAAGCTTTTTGAGCTTTTGTATGTGTGTGCAAGGCATTTTGAAAATATCTCAAATAATAAAGTTATTGCAGAGCTGTGAAATCGCTTCAATCATTTGTAATAACCCTGTATATAAAAGTAAACATATTTTTCTTTTATGAATGTCAGTCCTATTGCTAGTTGGGAATTTTCTCGTTATGTTCTTGCAGCTTGTGAGTTATTCCATCGAACAGAGACATAAGACGATAGAATTGGGTGAAAGAGATATAGAAGAGGTAGATAGGTTAGAGGAAGAGAAATAGAATGGTAAAATTCGAAGCTATGATGGAGAGGAGAAAGTAAGAGATGAGAGGGGCACAACAATGGTGGCTATACCGTCCCTAATATGTAAGTTTTGAGTTCCCTCTTGAATGTTGAGTGGTTCTGGATAAGACGCAGATCACAGGGGAGCGCATTCCATAGTCGTATGGCTGAGATGGAGAATGACACGGAGAAAGATTTTGTGTTATGTAAAGGTACAGCCAAGATGCTAGACGTATCCGATTTGGTATTGCGGTTGTGGAATGATGATAGGTGTTTAATGTGTGAAGATAAGTATTGGGGGCACCAGTGGCTAAGAAATCGATGAAGTAAGCACATCGTGTGGAGATCGCGTGCCTTATGTGGGCGTATCCAACCTAGCTGGGAGTATGAAGGACTGGTATGATCATACAACCGTATATTGCACACGTATCTAACGCAAGCATTCATCACTAGCTCGAGGCATCTCAAATTTTCACTATTTGTGCCGTGTTGAACTACATCACAGTAGTGAAGATTAGGCAAGACTAGAGTTTGGACTAATTTTTGTTTAACATGGGTTGGAAATATTTTTCAAAATTTTTGAATTGCATGTAGGGAGGAGAGCGATTTCCGGCAAGCTGTGACTGTTTGTTCTTCCCAGTTTAGGTGTTCATCCAAGATTATTCGAAGGTCTTTTACTGTTTTTTGGTATGGCAGTTGGGTACCATTGAGGAGTATTTGAGGGACTGTTTCACGAAAGTACCGGCTGATTAACTTTGGATGAGATATAACTATGACCTGTGATTTCTTGGGGTTTAGTTTCAGACCTAGGTTCTGTGCCCATCGAGAAACAGAGCAAAGATCTGTGTTCATACTCGCTACTGCATCAGCAATGTTCTTGGAGCTTGCACTTATGTGCAGTTGGATGTCGTTGGCATATAGATGGTAGTTGCAGGAGTGAATCACTGAAGAAATATCATTAATGTACAGTGAGAAGAGTGTGGGGGAGTAGCCATGTATGTGAAAAACGGCATCGCATTTGAGTCAATTGATGTGTTGTTATTTATAGATCCCCAGACTCCGATTTCACAACATTTTTGCTAAAGCTAGAGGAGGTTCTTGGTTCACTTTATAGGAAATACAAAAAGTTAGTTATATGTGGTGACTTCAATATTAATTGTATAAGTGATTGTGCAAGGAAGACAATGCTGGTAGACCTCTTTAATTCATATAATCTTATGCAAACCGTATTCTTTCCAACGAGAGTGCAAGGGAACAGTAGAACAACCATAGACAACATTTTTGTTCATTCCTCATTACTAGAAGGGCATTCTGTTAGCAAAAAGGTGAATGGCCTTTCAGATCATGATGCGCAAATTTTAACTTTATAAGATTTTTATGCTGCAACACGTGTTAAATATAGTCTTCAGCTGTTCAGGAAAGCTGATCCAGTTGCTGTAGAGACCTTTGTAAACCTTATAAAGGAACAAGAGTGGCAAGATGTTTATAGCGCTGATACAGTAGACGATAAATATAACGCTTTTCTCAAGACTTTTCTCATACTCTTTGAAAGTTGCTTTCCGTTAGAACGTTTAAAACAGGGTACTGACTAGAGGGATAAGAATATCTTGTAGAACTGGCAATTATATCAAAACGTTAGAAACAGTGAAAATCTAAATGCAGCAGCCCATTACAAACAGTATTGTAAGGTGCTTAAAAATGTTATTAGGAAGGCAAAAAGTATGTGGTATGCAGCTAGAATAGCTAAGTCTCAGGATAAAATTAAAACCATATGGTCAGTCGTAAAGGAAGTTGCTGGTCTGCAGAGACAGGTCGAGGATAAAGAATCAGTGCGTAGTGGGAATGTCTGTGTTACTGATAAGTCGCATATATGTACAGTATTTAATAATCACTTTCTGAATATAGCAGGTGAACTAAATAGAAACCTAATCCCAACAGGGAATCATATAGCGCTCTTAGAAAAAAGTGTTCCGAGACTGTTACCTGAAATGCTCCTCCATGATACTGACAAGAGGGAGATTGAGTTAATAATTAAATCGCTAAAGACCAAGAACTCTCATGGATATGACGGGGTATCTAGCAGAATACTGAAGTATTGTTCTATGTATGTTAGCCCAGTTCTCAGCCATATCTGTAACTTTTCCTTTAGGAGTGGTCGGTTTCCTGACCGATTAAAGTACTCGGTAGTGAAGCCACTTTATAAAAAGGGAGGCATTGATAACGTTGACAATTTTAGACCTATTTCTATGCCATCGGTGTTTGCTAAAGTTATCGAGAAGGTTGTATATACAAGGTTACTGGAGCATTTAAATTCACATAATTTGCTGTCAAATGTTCAGTTTGGTTTTAGAAATGGTTTAACAACTGAAAATGCTATATTCTCTTTTCTCTGTGAGGTTTTGGACGGATTAAATAAAAGGTTGCGAACGCTAGGTGTTTTCTTTGATTTAACGAAGGCTTTTGACTGTGTTGACCACAAAATATTACTGCAGAAGTTGGACCATTATGGAGTAAGGGGAGTAGCTTACAATTGGTTCGTCTCTTACTTTAAGAACAGAAAGCAGAGGGCAATTCACCGCAATATTGAGAGTGGTAGTGATGTTCAGTCCCAATGGGGCACTGTTAAGTAGGGCGTTCCCCAAGGGTCGGTGCTGGGACCACTGCTGTTTCTTCTTTATATAAATGATATGCCTTCTAGTATTACAGGTGATTCAAAAATATTTCTGTTTGCTGATGACACCAGCTTGATAGTGAAGGATCTTGTATGTAATATTGAAACAGTAACAAATAATGTAGTTCATGAAAGAAGTTTGTGGCTTGTGGAAAATAATTTGATGCTAAATCACAGTAAGACTCAGTTTTTACAGTTTCTAACTCACAATTCAACAAGAATCGATATTTTGATCAGACAGAATGGGCATATTATAAACGAGACGGAATAGTTCAAATTCCTAGGCGTTCGGATAGATAGTAAGCTGTTGTGGAAAGCCCATGTCCAGGATCGTGTTCAGAAGCTAAATGCTGCTTTATTTACCATTAGAACAGTATCTGAAATAAGTGACACTTCAACACAAAAAGTAGTCTACTTCGCATATTTTCATACACTTATGTCGTATGGTATTATTTTTTGGGGTAATTCTTCTGATTCAAAAAGAGTATTTTTGGCTCGAAAACGGGCTGTTCGAGCTATATGTGGTGTAAGTTCGAGAACCTCTTGTCGACCCCTATTCAAAAATCTGGGAATTCTGACATTGCCCTCACAGTATATATTTTCTTTAATGTCGTTTGTTGTTAGCAATATTAGCATATTCCCAAGAGTTAGCAGCTTTCACTCAGTTAATACTAGGCAGAAATCAAATCTGCATGTAGAATGCACTTCCTTGACTCTTGTGCAGAAAGAAGTGCAGTATTCTGCTGCATCAATTTTCAATAAGCTACCACAAGAACTCAAAAATCTTAGCAGTAGTCCAAACTCTTTTAAGTCTAAACTGAAGAGTTTCCTCATGGCTCATTCCTTCTATTCTGTCGAGGAGCTCCTGGAAGAGCTAAAAAATTAAGCAAATTGCAGTGTTACATTGTTGATTGTCTTCATTTAAACTTACGACTTGTCACCTGAATATGTTTTTTTTTTTTTATATTTCATTTTATCTGTTTCTAATATCGTGTTATAATTTCATGTATTGACTCGTTCCATGACCATGGAGACTTCTCCTTAATTTGGTCCCATGGAACAACAAATAACTAAATAAAAAAATAAATAAATAAATAATGGACCAAGTACGGAGCCTTGGGGAACTCCAGAGTGCACGTTTTTCCGTGATGACTTTTCCAACCCACAAATGACTTGTTGACTTCTGTTTTTGAGGTAGCTGTTGAACCAGTGTATTGCGCTGTTTGAGAAATTCAGCTGTTTCCTTTTAATTAGTAGTATATCAAAGTCAACTGTATCAAAAGCCTTGCTAAAGTCAAGCACTGTTAGGATGGTAGCTTCACGTCTGTCCATAGCATGTTTAATGTCATCAGTTACTTTGATTAATGCAGTTGCTGTACTATGGTGCTTTCGAAAGCCTGACTGATATTTGTCTTGTATGTTATGAGTTTTGAGGTAATCCGTCAGCTGTTCATGGACGATGTATTCTAGGGCTTTAGATATTGCAGGCAGTATGCTGATCAGCCTGTAGTCACCTGGCGACTTAGGGTTGTCAGTCTTGGGTATAGGTTGAATTAAACTTCGCTTCCACTCAGTAGGATATGTACTACTGACAAGAGACAGGTTGAAGATGTCTGTGATAACTGGAATAATAGTGTCTACGACGTTCTTAATCATTCCAATGCTCACTCCATCATTTCCTACTGCCTCGGAAGAGATTCTCATAATTGCCTTGTGTACTGTGCTGGTAGCGACATGTTTTAGGAAAAACTTGTCTCTCGAGAGATTGATATCTTGGGGCTGGTAATTTGTCGCTGCGTGGCAGTTTACAGCTGTTGAGAAGAAATTGTTTAATTCTTCTGCAGACGCTTGATAAACAGTGTCAGATCTTCGCTTCCCTATACCGAAACTGTGCAGCTTTTTCCACAGTGCAGCAGGTTTTGATATGCCGCATATAACAGAGCGGGCATGTCTGATTTTGGCATTCCTCACGCTTTGCTTGGTTCTGTTTCGGAGTTTCCTATAAGCATGATCAATGAGGCAAGGGGTTGGGAGCAGGAGTTGTATAGGCACGGATGAGGGTATTGAGTAGCTTCGGTGGGCGGCGGAATACCACAATGAGAGCAGTGGGAAGGATAGTGGGTAGGACATTTCTCATTTCATGGCACAAGAAGTAGTTGAAAGCCTGGAGGAGAATGTAATTCAGGTACCCCAGTCCTGGATGGTACTGAGTCACGAGGGGACCCTGCCTGACTCAGTTCACTCCTCCATCCATCCGTGATCCACCCTCACTGCCCACAAATTACCCCCTGTTAAATTTCCAGAATTTCTTAACCTTGACTGTTGCCTCACCATCATTCCCCAACACCTCAACATGCAAACTAACCTTACTTCCACTTAAAGACCTACAGTCCACCACCTAAAAACTGATCCCGACCTTATAATCCTACCTGCTGGTAAAGGCTCTACCACTGTTGTTCTGAACCTCAAGGATTACGTGGCCGAAGGTCTCCATCAGTTATCAGATTCATCCATCTACAAACCTTGCCTCAGTGACCCCAATCCAGAAATCCAGCAGGCTCTTCAGTGTATCCTCAAATCCTTAGGACCATCCCAGAACCTCTCTCTGGAGTGCATCTCTCTGCTCACCACTACCACTCCCAGCACTCCTACCTTCTACATGCTTCCTAAAGTCCGTAAATCAACCTCTGGTTACTGTGTGCCCACTGAGAGAACACCTTCAACCTATTACCCATAACCTACCCTCCTATGTAAAAGACACCAGCAATTTCCTCCACCGACCCTCCATAGTTCCTGTTCCTTTATCACACAGTGCCCTTCTTGTCACTATTGATGCTGGGTCATTCCACGTCAAATCATCCAGAAATTTTTGGAAATGACACCCATTGTCACACGAATCCTTGAAATTTTGGGTAGTGGAAGTTTACCTAGATATATTCACATTGCCAAAATGTAAACATTGCAAGTCAATTACTCGTTCACTTATGATAAAAAGAAGTTGGATAGATTCAGAAATTCAGGCTTTCCTAGACAAGCTCCTTTGTAATTTTCCTACAGTTTTTGCAATGGAAGCTTGAATTTTTTTTTAAGAGGAAGGTTTATATTTTTATAGTCATGCTTCTTGTAGTGAATATCCATCATCTACATCTCAGAAAAAAGTTGTAAATAATTTCTTTTAAACAAAATTCAGGCATGTACATTATAATCTTTTAAAGGTAATGCCCCTTCATAGATACCTTTGAAAAATTTATATTATTATTATACATATTCTATTATGTCACACAAAGAGAATCAGTTTGTAGAAATAATGGGAAGTGTGAAAAACAGTGTTATTGTAAAAGAAATATTGAAGCTGCTAATTCATGACTACCATGTCACCACTAAATTGCTGAAGTTGGCTACACTGGATTTCCCTAGGAACAAATGACATCTGAGGACACTGTTTTATTGCCACTACATGTATTGCATCATCCAGTTCTTTATTTTGAGTCATGTGTTCACTGAGCATGCAGTTCTGACCTCTTGTACTGAGTTGTGCACAGAGTCAGTTATTGGTTAAAAATTCAATTGTTGCAATTTTTAACTATTCATTCCAAGACAAAAGGAAGTCCCCTGATGTTACAGTATGGTTCCATTGACAATGCTGCAGATTGTGAGCTCCAACTTCATCTCTTAAGCAAGACTGTGGCAGTTTTTACTACTTCAGTTAGCCACCCAAAACCAGAGAGAACCTCTTCCTATGCAAAGCAACACACATCGTTAGTTCCAACATAAGCCACCACCTGTAGTTGGCTGCACCTTGGGCTCTTTGTGGCATTCGGAAGCACCCATTCCACATCTGGGGTGACTCCTCCCAGTATATATACAGAATGCACATTGGATTCCTTCCAATTTTTCGGGGCCATATCCGGAAGAACCCCATTACATGCCTAACATTGGAGCTCCCACTTACCAGTAATCTCACCATCTGTGAACACCCAGACCTTGCAGGCCAAGAGGATTCCTTTGGAACGGGCCAAGAGACTTCTCTGGCTCAAGGACTTCGTCGACCACAGTTAGTGTCCAAAACCTGATCGTCAGACGGACTGGTGGGCCCTCCATTTGGTCCCTTGAAAAATCTTTCGCTGCTGGCGTGTGCAGGCAGTACTCAAGAAGGCCAATTGTGGATTGATAGGGAGACATGTGGGTCGTGCTGGACATCCTTTGGATCACCTTGTCAGGGCCTCCCCTCAGTGATGCCCATTGGAAACAGCCTCAAGCTGCATGGCCGAAGCCAGTACTGCCTGGAGCTGTGAGCAAGGGTCACCATCTCGGCTCACATCTGAACACTGCAATCACAGTGCCTATCCATACTAAAGATGGCCTGGTAAATACACAGAAATGCACAAAATATAGTAGTTGATGCTAAAGAACACTGATGCAATTTAAAATGAGTCGCTTCTTATGAGAAGCTGTGTCAGCTCACAGTACTCTGATGGGCTGCTACTCCTGCTATGCAACACGCCAAATGTGGTTAAAAAGTTAAAAATAAATTGCTAACTGCAGAAGTTAATTACGTGAGGGTGAATCAGATATAAAGTGGAATTTTTGGTTTATATGCCTTATTTTAAATGGAGAGTGGCACAGGCCCAGCTCATTGTTGCTTTCGTTTCCAGTGATTGTTCAGAGTGTCAGAGCAAGAGGTAGCATCATCTGTGCGCATCGTGTTGTAATCAAGTTTCTGACAACAGAGGACATACACCCATCTGAAATTTTGAGAGGACTTGTGGCATTGTTCGGAGACAACACCCTTAGAAAGGCTCAGGTGTATGTATGGCAGAAACAGTTTTTACGAGAATGATCAAATGCAACTCACCAACATTGCCCAAGGACCAGTGTGACTGACGAGCCAGGTTATTGAAGATTATCATCAAATAACAGTTGGTGAAATTGATACTGAGGTTGGCCTGAACTACGGCAGCTCAGGCGATCATTATTGACAACTTTGAATTTCGAAAAGTGCCAGCAAGATGGGTGCCTTGTCTTCCCACTGCAGAGCTGCTCAAACGCGAAAAAAATTTCAGGAATTGTTCTGGACCACACCCAGAACACCCTCCCTACAGTTTGGATGTATAGCCCTGTGATTTTCAATTGTTTGGACCAGCAAAGGGAGCAGTTGGAGAGGACAGATTTGACGATGATGGCTGCCCAACTGTTTGTGCCCAGCTGGCTGCTGTCTCAGTCATGTTTATTTTATGAAAATGTGATCAGGAAGCTTTCTATATGCTGGGGAAAATGTGTTTCCCCTTTCAGGAGACTATATAGAAAAATAGGATCATTTATATGATTTTTTCTGAAGCTTAAATAAACTTTTAAAAACAATATTCCAATTTACATTTGATTCAGCTTCATGAGAGAGAGAGAGAGAGAGAGAGAGAGAGAGAGAGAGAGAGAGAGAGAGAGAGAGACTTCTGAAATTTTCCCGGAATATTTCTTCTTCCAGTAATTTTAGGGTCTGCAGCTGGATCCCATCAACATTCTGCCACAATATTTCGGCCCACAAATGTCTGGCCATAGTCAGGCAAGTGGATGAAGTACTTTGTCTACTCACCTGAGGATGGCCGGACGTCTCTGGGCTGAAATATCATGGCAGAATGCTTATGGGATCCTTCTGCAGACCCAAAAATTACTGGAAAAAGAGAGATACTTGTTGGATCATGATATAATAGCCAGAACTTGGTTGTAGGTGAATGATAAGGTTGCTTTATACACTGACATTTCCATAGCTATTGTATCTCCACATTTTAAAGTTAACTACCAGCAGTTTGTTTTTGCAGACCAAAACTTTGGCCTTAAGAGGTGAAAGCCCAATAAAAGCCAAAATTTTTGTTAAGAATAAAGTAAAAAAACAAGTTTTAGAGTTGTCATGTTTAGTCTTCCACACAAAATTAAAATACCAACAAAAAAATAAATTTTTAAAAATGTGATTGTATACATAAAAAAATCTACTCACCAATTGGTGGCAGGAGAAAATACATATAGAAGTTAAGGAAATGTGAAAGCTTTTGCAGCCAATGGCTCCTTCGTAATGCAAAAGGGTTGAAGGGAAAGGAGGAGGGAAGAAGGAAAAGGACTGGCAAGATTTAAGGAATGGGAAGAATTATGGAAATATTGCCCATAACCCTGAGTCAGGGGAGACCTAATGGGGCAGGATGAGAAGGAAAGACTGACGATTGCGGACTGCACGGGATGAGATTTGACAACCTGAGAGTTTAAAGGTGGAAGATAGGGTTATAAGCAAAACAGAGATTACTGCCAAAACATCTTGCAAGAGATAGTATGAGTGGAAAGCTAAGTGTGTTATAGAGGTGAGGGGCGGAGAAAGATAGATAGTTCAGAAAATAAAACATGTAGAAAACTGAAAGGGAGTGAAAAAAGAAATGGTTGCTGGGAAGGAATCTTGAGACCAAAAAAATTGACATAAATTAAGATCAGGTGGGTGGCAAGAAACAAGGACTGTTGTAATGCCAGTTTCCACGTACGAAGATCTGATAAACATGCCCGGTGGAACAATCCAGACAGCATGTGTGGTGAATCGGGCACCAAAGTCACAACTGTTGCGTTGTAGAGCATTCTCTGCAACAGGATATTGTGTGTTGTCAGTATACACCTTCTGCTGATGCCCATTCATCCTAACTGATAACTTTTTGGTAGTCATATCAATATAAAAGGCCGAACAGTGTTCACATAATAGCTATTATATGATATGTGTCATTTCACAGGTGGCACTCCCTTTGATAGTGTATGTTTTATCAGTTACAGGGCTAGAATGGGTGATGATAGGAGGGTGCATAGGGCAAGTCTTATAATGGGTACTGTCACACAGAGGT
This sequence comes from Schistocerca cancellata, assembly GCF_023864275.1. Classification (NCBI taxonomy): domain Eukaryota; kingdom Metazoa; phylum Arthropoda; class Insecta; order Orthoptera; family Acrididae; genus Schistocerca; species Schistocerca cancellata. The sequence goes on from NC_064631.1 coordinate 677,419,294, forward strand.
AGGAGCTGATGCAGTCCCCAATAATCTGTCTTTCCTTCTTATCCCATCTGGCAACTCTCCCCTCATCCAGGGTTCTGAGCAATGGTTTCTGTAATTATACCCATTTCCTAAACCTCGCTTGGCCTTTTCCTTCATCCTCCTTTTTCCTCTTCAACTCTTCTGCCAGACAAAGGAACCACTGGCTCTGGAAGCTTGTCCATTTCCTTAACTTTCTCCTGCTGTCACTTGGAGAGTAGATTTAAAAAATCTATCCAAGTACACAACATTAAAAAATATCTTGGGGATCACTGCATTATAGTTATCAGATTTAGAAGCCGTCGATACCGTGAACTATGTTGCCTGCAATATACAGTTAAGTTATCCACTGTCTGACATCAAGGATTATAAAGAAATTGTAGAAGCTGTAAAATATCCAGACCACCAGAAATGTGATAAAAAAATGTGAAATAATGTGTTGCAGCACTTGAAGGATATGGCTATATCCAAGATAACTAGAAAAGCATTATGATCCATTATGACAGCAAATATGAGGATGTCCCTGTAAAAGATGTGTTGACCAATGAGGAGCCAGACTATGCCAAGAGGCATGATGAAATAAATTGAAGCTGCATGGTAGGTAAGGCGCTAACCTCACATTCAGGGGTAGCAGGTTCAAATCTCTCTCCAGTTATCCAGATATAGGACTTCTGTGGTTTCTTTTAATCATTTGAGGCAAATGCTGATATGGTTTCTTGTAAAATGTGAAGTAAAATTTCCCGTCCCAGCTTCATCCATTGTGCTAAGCTCCTGGAGTAGCTGTCAGAGCTGTACATTCCTGGAGTCAGTAAGTTAATAGTGACTGGTGCATAGTACATGGTAGTGTAATTGGACAATACATTAGCGCACCTTATGGAACATGAGGTCACATGACTTAGATGACACTAAGCCGGTTGTGGCAGAATATCATAATGACTGCTGCAAACTCTACAATTCTGTAAAGATAACGTACCTTCGAGTTGAAAAATATGATAGGTGACTGAGATTGCGGACGGAGCTACCGGCATAATTAGCAGCAATGGATGGAGACTTCCACTGCCTTGGCTGCCAATGGTAGCTGACCTACAAGTGGCAGCACTCGTGAGTCTGCCCCATCAGGCAAAGCAGCAAACGTAGTGGATGAAGACAAGGCACGGTGTTGCCTCTGCCATCACTGTGTACCACAGGAACAGTAATATGTTTCTAAGCTGTCGCTTTATTGGTTTGGCCATCAGTTGTTACTAAAAATTATAATAAAAACTGCTATAAAGTTTTCACCTCTCCATTTCAGCCATTCAGTAAAAAAGTTCAGTGAAACCAAGTGCATGAAGAAATAACACAATATAAATTATGAATGTGGTATATCCCAGTGGTAGATACAGCAACCTGATGAAGGCTACGTGTAAAAGTTGCTGAAACATTGGTCTATGTTAAACATGATGAACTGGTCACACAATCAGAAAAGATTTATTGAAAAATAGGTTAATTATATTAGAAAGATACTTATGGAACAGCAAAGAAGAGGACATGCTGAATGAAACATAATTTTGGAAATGTGATCGAGATGAACAACTGAAAACAATAAGAATACAAAGAAAACAAAACGGAAATTAACATTGGGTAGATGTCACATTTCAATCATAGAGTAGGCATGTGGCACTGTAACAGCAGAATAAAAATTGTAAAAGCATTCAAATATTTCATTAAACATTTGCATAGACCAAGAGACGAAGAAAGGCGGACATGAGTACCAGAAAAGCAGTTGTAGCTAAGCTGCCAAGGGATGAGATCAAATCAGTGGAGGAGGAATATTGCTGTTCAAAATGGTAATAGGAGAAGCAACAGTAAAAGTGAAATGGCAAGAAACTCCTTGGCGGAATGTTGAAACCAGTGAAGTATTACAAAGTATTAATAAGACTTTCAGGGAATGGTTTCAAAAGAAATCAAAAGATGCTGGGTAAGAAATCCAGAAAAACAAAGCAAAAATTGGTAAAATAAGTAAAAAGCAAATCCAACAGGGACTATGAGTATGCTAAATGAAATAGGCAAGCAGGTGAAGAACGCGTGAGAAATAAAGTAATTACGGAACAGCAATATGCACGTAGACAGATGGCAGTAGTATCATGTACACAAGGTATAAAAGGGCAGTGCATTGGTGGAGCTGTCACTTGTATTTAGGTGATTCATGTGAAGAGGTGTTCGACATGATCATGGCCACGCACCGGGAATTAATAGTTTTTGAATGTGGAATGGTAGTTGGAGTTAGACGCATGGACATTCGATTTCAGAAATCAATAGGGAATTCAATATTCCAAGATCCGCAGTGTTAATAACGTACTGAGAATACCACATTTGAGGCATTACCTCTCATCACAGACAACGCAGTGGCTGACAGCCTTCACTTAACCTCCAAGAGCAGCGGCATTTGCTCAGAGTTGTCTGTGCTGACAGACAAGCAACAGTGCATGAAATAACTGCAGAAATCAATGCAGCATATACGATGAACATATCAGATAGGACAGTGCAGCAAAATTTGGCATTAATGGCAACGGCAGCAGACCACTGACACGAGTGCCTTTGCTAACATTCAGACATCTCCTGCAGCTCCTCTCCTGGGCTCATGACCATGTTGGTTGGACTCTTGATGACTAGAAAACTGTGATCTGGTTGGATGAGTCCCAATTTCTTTGGGTAAGAGCTGATGGTAGGATTTGAGTGTGGCGTAGGCCCTACAAAGCCATGGGCCCAGGTAGTCAACAATGCAAATTGGTAGTGACTCCATAGTGGTGTGAGCTGTGTTTACATGGAATGGAGTGGATCATCTAGTCTTACTGAAATGATCATTGATTGGAAATTGTTATGTTTGGCTACATGGAGACCTTTTTCAGCCATTCATGGACTTCCTGTTCCCAAACATTGGTGGAATTTTTATGTATGACACTGCACAAAGTCATCGGGCCACAATTGCTCTCGACCGGTTTGAAGAACACCCTCAGTTCGAGCGATTTTGTCACCCAGATTGCCTGACTTAAGTCCCATTGAACATGTATGGGACATAATCGAGAGGTCAGTTTGTGCACAATATCCTGCAGCGGCAACACTTTCACAGTTGAGGATGGCTGTAGAAGCAGCATGGCTCAGTGTTTCTGCAGGAGATTTCTAATGACTTGTTGAGTCCATACCACGTCTAGTTGCTGCACTACACTGGACAAAAGGAGGTCCGACACGATATTAGGTAATATCCCATGACTTTTGGCACCTCCGTGTATAGGAAAGACATATAATAGTGTGAGCTGCTGGAAAGTATGGAAAGGTTTAAAGGACAAATGCTTCAATAATCAGTTGATATAAAGGGGAAAATAGCTGTTCCAAGGAATGAAGGAAAAGCTGGAGGAGAAAAGATGAAGGCAATGCCGTTTGCAGATGATTTGATGGTGTGTGGGGAAAAGGAAGAGACGTCCAACAGCAGTTAGATGTGTAGGAGGAAGAAGTGAAAGATTATGAAATGAAGCTTAGTATTAAAAAGTGTGTTTTTGAATACAAATAAGACACCAAAAATGAGGTCAAGTGGAGTAATGGTGAGGGAGAAACAGCAAAAATGAGTGGAAAGAGTTAGATAGTTGAGAAATTAAATAGGGTAAAATGGAAAAACTGAAAAAGAAGTTAGTGGACCAAGTCATAAAGCATCAGCATTCTTAAGTACAATCACTCTCTGCATCTGGTACAAAGAAGTACCCATAATAAGCAAGAGAGAGTGTATCAAATGCATACATCCTAATATTTCTGTAAACGGTGTATATGTGAGCGATGAAAGGCAAAATAAAACTAAGTGAGATAAAATTCCTTAAGAGCAGCATGAAACTCACAAAATGGGTCAGAATGAGAAACAGGAGTCAGGGAGACCTTAATGAGGAACCTCACATGAAAGATTGAAAGGCCAAGATTGAAGTCGTAGAGCCATGTGGAGAGATGTGACCATCAAGGGTATCAAAGATGCTGCATTAAATGAAAGTAGAAGCTAAGAGGAGGGCCGTGGCGCGAGTAGCTGAAGGGAGTGGAGGTGATAGTGCAAAAGCAGTGGAAAGACTGGGCAAATGTAGACTCAAAGAGATAGGTTAAAGGCTGAGGAAAATTGAAAAGCTTTGGTTGCACACAGGTGCCACTTGAGGCGGTAAAGTTGTAAAGCTGGTGGTGATAATGAAGAGATGAACAAAATTTTCTGACTATTATTACTGAAAATAATGACATTATGGAAGTAATGCCAGATAAGGTGTATAAGGTATATAACTGAAGAGAATGTGCTAGGAAATGATGGTGTTCCAATAGAAATTGTTGAACATGGAGGCAACATGATAAAAAATAAATGTACAAATTGTTTACAGGTTATCTCTAATTCTGCAAGCTTGAACAGTGATGTAATTGTTATATTTCAGATTAAAGGAAACAGACAAGAAAAATGAACTGTAGACGTGTCAGTCTAATAACCATCAAATTGTCAGATATAGGGAGAAAAAATGAGTTTAATATAAAAAAGATGGAGGAGGCTTTGAGTGCATGTAGCACAATTGACCATTTATAACTGGTGAATGGAGAAATGCATGTTGATTACCACTTTGTCTGGGAGTCATAGGTGTTGAGAAAGCTTGTAATTCCATTTTAAGAAAATCTGTACTGAGTGGCCATGTGATAACAAAACATTGGTTCAACTGATTTGAAAATATTGGAGATTTTGTACATAAATGCCACTGCATTCATTAGATTTAATTAGGATAGTGGAAAAGAAAAGAGGAGTAAGGGAAGGATGTTCCATGCAACATAATTATTCCCAGCTGCCCTAGAGGAAGTTACAGGTCCATAAATTGGGAAAGATGAGGAGAAATAGGTGTTAACCCTCTCAAAAATAAAGGAGAGGGGGGGAGGGTGTACTTTACATCCACCTTTTGAAAATATTGTAATCTAGTCAATTACTTTATATTGTAAAATATTTTTTTAAATGAATTCCGCTACCAGATTCCATAAATTTTGTAAATTTTTTTTAAGTAAACCTAACCCAAAAATTTAATACCTAGTAGCAGATCTCACTTTCCTCAGCGAATGTAATATTCAATATTTCCAGATTCAGGACCTTACACACCAATATCTTTTTACTAGTATGTTGTGAGTAAAAGGCAACAACAATTAACAAAATTTACATTTTACAAATTCTTGTTTTAGGTTGGGCGTGAAGTCCCTCCTAGCTGGTAAAGTATGTTATTGAAAATGCCTTGATATTGTCAAGTGTGTGCCAAAAGATATTTCCAGGTTTTGGTACTACTTACACATCAGTATCTCTTTAGAAAATTTCTTTATAAATAAGTTAACAAAAATTAATGACTTTTGTTTTTTTTTTAATTTTTTTAGGGTGTGGGTGACATAAATACCCCCCTTGTGTTAAGAAAAATGTGTTGGTATTGCTAGATTAATGGACCATATGTGAACCGCCTTCATGTTGTGGATGATGTTGGCTGTCTTTCTCTCATGGAGATAAACTTCAACTGGTTATGGAAGAACTTAATAGACTTAGCTTGAAAGTAGACCTGGAAATCAATTATAATAACTCTAAAATAATGTATAACTACCTCATTGAAAATATAGTTTAAATTAACAAGGAAGACATAGTCAGTTGATAGGTTTTTTGTATTTAGCACAGTAGGATATAACAGCTGGATGGAAAGCAAATTAGATAAACAGAAGAGTCAAAATGGCCTTGAGTGTTTTTGGTAAAGTAAATAATGTTTAGACAAAAGCTTACAGTGCATCTGATATTGAAAGTTTATGATCCGTATGTATAACCAATTTTGACTTAATACTGTCAGATGTGAGATTTTACGTGAAAAACATTAAAAAGAATAAAATGAGTGTAGGTTACTGAGCAGTATAGAAACATGTGAATTACTGTGAGAGATAAAAAGACAGGCAAGTTGATCATGAAATAATACGAATAACAATAAATAATTATGACTGTGCTGAAAATAAGTGGTGGTTAGCAATAAGTGTCGTCATGTGAATGGATGGTAGATGGGCCAAGTTCATTGCTGGATTCCAAGAGATAGAAAAAGTTTGAGATTTCAATGTAACAGAAGCTGGGATGATGACATTAGAAAACCTGCAGTAATAACATAGATGTGTTTGGCTGAACACCATACTGCATGGAAAAGTCTAGAGGAAGCATTATTCATTAGTCCATGTTGATGTTGATCAATGGAAACAAAAACGAGAAAATGAATCCATATGTTTCATTTGCATATAATGCCAAAAATTAATTAGTTATTAACCCATATTCTATATGATCTCACTTAAAAGGTTTCAGATGAGTGCAAGATACAAATTTGCCATTGTATTCCTTACCCCATTTGTAACATATGCTGTTATCATTCCATTGTTAATGGAGCACATGTGCATTTTGTTTTTTCATGATGCACATAGCAATAGAGCCATCTTTACTGCAAAAACTGCTCTCACTATGCACCTCCTCCCAGACATTTTTCTGGTGGCAGATAATAATCTTCAAAAATGTATTTTGTAGTGTTTTTCAATTTCTGAATGCACAGTCCAGGAGTTTGTATCATGGACTCAGAATCCTAACATTGAAGACACCATGCAAGGTAACTACATAAACTTGTCCAACTGCCAGGCCAAAAATATTCTTAAACATGATATAACTTAATACCACTCAACTTCTGATTCACTCCACCCTATAGCACTGAACACCACAATATACAGAGGGGGAGGGAAGACTATGTTCTCTTGTATGCATCATCCTGTAGTATTCTGTTCAAGGGTTTTGAATAAAATGAACGTTATTTTACTACTCAGTCCATCTTTTATGTTCTGAAGTTTCTTGCTTTTCATTCATTTCTGGGTTCTTGTAAGCCTGATATATTATGTGCTTGATTGTTTAATATAAAGTATTGATTTCTGTAGTGAATTTTAATGATTTCTAATTGTCTATCTTCAGGGCAAGTTGTGAACATCATTCGCGAGTCAGCCACATCCCGAGCGCAGAGCCAGGGCCGCGTTTTGACATCTCATATAACAATACCTGCATCATACAGTTCAGGAATTACATTGGTTATCAGCAGAGAATCTCCTTTCTATGAAGAACTGAAAAATTCACCTTCCTCACACTTTTATGCTTGATGTCTCCTCCCAGGTGAAGTGTACAGGTTATACATTTAAATTGTGGAACATGTGTAAAACAAATTATTTTCAGAGTACAACTTCCTTTTTTATTTAGTGCTAGATATAATGTAAAAAGGCATTGAACATGCTTTATATTCTATGTTATATGATTTTTTAAAGTTTTGTTTTGTGGCAAATTTTGATATTGTATGAAGATGTGAAAATGTATTTGGAGGTGGCACATAAAGCTCATCTTGCTGAAACCCAAGCCTATCAACCTGTAGGCAACTGTACCAGTTTTCTGTTTTGTTCACTTTCTCAGCAATTTGCAGTTGAGTCTAGTCTTATTGTTTTGGGAATAGTTTAATTATCACATATGTAAATTTTTCTTTTGGTTTTCCTTATGACAAATACAGAGCATTCCTAATTATCCTTTTTGACTCAGAATGCTGGTTAACATGAAATACCCAACACTGTTCATAAAATAGCTGTTTATTTTCTTGTAATTACTTGCTGTACTGTCAAGGAAATGTGTTTTATGTGAGGGCAAACTAGCTTGTTGTAAATCATCTTCCTCTTTGCATTAAAGTGTCTTACGTTCCTTTTTTTCCCCCGCCAAGGTTTGCATAGTTGTGATTCATGATGTTAATGTGACAACCAGTGATATTTATTCTTTTATTCTCTCATATAATACAGTAAACATTTGGAATTGGCCTTTTGATTCCAAAGCTTACCCCTACCCAATATAATTTTTCTGCTAAACATGCTCTCCAGCCTTCTTTAATTTGGGTGGGAAATAGGTTACCTGTAATTATGTGGCTGATTGCTGCGACAAAGGCATAAATATGGGGTAATTTGTAGCTTTTAAAATCTATTGCTTGTAACATAAAATAATAACTTATTTTTGTTCTTTTTGTGTGGAAACTTATCAAAGAAGGTGAAGGGTCAAATCCAACTTCGTCTTGCATGTTTCACATCAGAAAATGGTTTCTCTCCTTCAGCCTCTATTAATGTCTTTTGCTAAAAGACATACAGCCCTTTGTTGAATCATTTTCATTTGGAGTTATAAATGATGTCAGAAGATGACAGTCTTCCTCTCTTTCCTCAATTCCTTTTCATAACATTCCCCACAAGCTGAGTGATGAGATTACTCTTATAAGAAGAAGAGCTCTCCTGTCTTCGTCCTATCTTATGAGTAAAGGATATAGCTGTCCACAACTACAACTTCCATAAATTATAGGAACATTTTTTCCACCATTTGTAGTACCTGCATGTAAACACATAACACCCACAGTTCTACCGAGTCTTCCAGTTTCCTTGATCTGTGACAGGAGAAACTAAATGCAGCATCCAATATATTGGGGAAATTGGGTAGCCAATATTTGGTACAATGGTGAAATAACTGCACCTTCAAATTCAGAGCCATGTTCATTATTACACAAAAGAATGACAATTTTTTCTAGTAAACATCTTCCTGTGAGTGAATATTTTGTTGATGGCATCATCTTCAATATTTTTTCCACTGGGCACGTACAGGTCGCACTGTTTTGCTACTAATTTTCTCATTGTATGAAAACTAGAAATTTTCGAGCTCTGTTGTTTGAATGCTTTGAGAAAGCTTGAATCTTTGTTGCCTGACAAGATCAGGAATTTCATTATGGCATAATAAACCTTTCAGTTACATGCACTGTTGTCACTTTCTTCTCCATCGCTCACTGCAGACGGGGGGGGGGGGGGGGGGGGAGTCTTTCATCTTCAGCATCTTCCAAATGCCACAGCATGTGGTAGTTACAAACATTGTTAATACATATCATTTTTATACAAGGAAGAACCATGGAATAAAGACACAGTGACCACTTACACGCATCAAAACCTGTCATGCTGTTAAATAGTGTGTGCTGTTTGCTCTATGGAAGCAGAAAATTACTATATCAGATGACATCCAACACTTGGTTGGAAAGGGGGAAAACTTTACCGAGGAAAACATGTCAAATGGCTACCACCATACTTGTTTTATCACATGTTTCCACTTGGTGAACACAAGAGTGCCTGCAACTTGCCCACATCTTTTATTGAAATACTTTTCTTGACTGTATCCCATATTCTGATCTTCATGTGTTCTTTAGGAATTTATAGGATGCAATCAACATCTAATAGCAAAGTATTGTACTTCAAAGTCTGTAGCCATTAGTACTACCTGTAGAGCACATCTTTGTTACACCCAGCTTATCATTGCGACTTTCCGTATTCTGCTGCTGACTATTGAAGTGTCATGTTTTAGTTGTTGTCAAACTCCCGTCATCTGTTCCCTGTTTCATTTCCAGTTCTTGTTGCCAGAGTATTGCTGGACCATAAAAATCTCACTCTATTTTGTACAATGTTTTTTCTGTTTAGTGTTTACACAAATTTATTCATTTTCCGAGAATCAGTAATGGCTTTGTGCCTAACTTTGCTCTGTGATTAAAATGTACATAGAATATCAAATCTGTTGCTATGCTGCAATGGACAACCACTGGCCTGTCAATTCATTTGCCCTCTAGCAAAGATAATTTAATAATGAGATATTACCTATTATTTAACATGCTCTTAATATATCCTTGGCCGCATTTAATAGCTCCAGCTGTTGTTTGATTGTAGCCATTTTCCAAAGCTGACATTTGGCAAAGACTGAACCCATTCTCCAGAGCAAAACAGATCCTTATTTTCTGCCTGCTATTACCAATAAAGTTCTGTAGTTAGAATAAGTACTTGCATGCATAGAAAGTTTACAAGAAGTGTTTGAAAGTTGTGTTAACAGAATTGACCAAATGCTTGGTACTCTTATGTTAGAAAAAAAATATTTTATTGCCCATTCTGTCTGAAAAAATAGTCATCTGATATGCAAATAATAAATATTAATGTTTGTGAAAGATAAGAGAGAAAAGTCGCTTCAGTGAGAATAACAGAAAAAAAAACACAGTTCGGAAATTGAATAATTTATTCCACAGAAAGGAAACTATGCACAAGCATACAATCCAAAACTAATATTAATTGGATATCTGAAGTTGTTTACACACTGTATAATTCATCCACAGACATAGTTTCCAGCATTTCCATTCTGAATTATATTATATAAGTAAAATGAGAAAGAGAGCCATAACATTAACTTAAATGTAGATGAGAAGGTTGTACTTGCAACAAATTGAAGGTCAGTGAAATTCAACAGGAAAACATTTGTATAATTTAATCAGGATTTAAGGTACTAATGTTTTTACCTAGTACAATGAAGAAAGAAAAGTAGAAAGGAAAATTTGAAGTTAGGGTTGCATCTCATATTGAAGTGAGAATGTAAATGGTTATTTATGTTACACTTCTCAACAAGAGAAGCCCTGCTCTTGTCTGCTGTGTACTATCATTCTCTCTCTTTGTACTTATGAAAGGAAGCTTTGTATCCCGTGAACTTTTCTTTTAATATTTCATCTGTTATTAATGCCTTCTAGATTTTGCTCTTGTCAATGTTATTAGTAGTTTCACTGTCAGAGAAATGGGTGAGATGCCTTCTTGGAAAAGCTGTTGTGGAATGGAAAATGATGTGCAGAAAATGCTATTTCATATGCTCGCAAAGGCTCATTATATTACAGTATTCCTTAATTATCTAATTAGTTGTGTTTACAGATGAGATACTGATTAGTTAAATATAATATAAGTAAGCTTTTGGCTTTTATTTAAGTGAAAGATTTTGGGAAAGTTGTCTATAAAAGTTTTTTTTTCTTACCTATGACCTCTTATCACACTTCAAAGTTTAAGTTTTATCACCTTGTGAGAGGTAGCTGACTCAAATTCATGGAAGCTTAGCTCTTGGAGATTCTTTTAAATGCATGTCTTGTTTTGTTATTGTATAAAGAATCATCTTATCAATTACTTTGTGTATCAAATTATTGTGAGGAAGTAAATAAACAGTAGACACTGGTTGCAGGAAAACAAGATGCTAATAATGCTTCTTTACAGAAAGTGGCTAATTCTGCTATATGATGTTGTATTTTGTGCAAAATATGAAGATAAAATGTTGTTACTGTACATCTGTTGTGAAACAAGATATGAACATCTATTTTCTCCTTTTAATTGCCAAATAGTTTTGATTTGAGTCAGTGGTATGCGACAAATAATTGAAAAAAAATAGAGAGTGAATGGCAGTTGTTTATGTGCCATGAGATTGTAATTTTGACTGAAATCATATCATGTAAGTTTTTGTGTATATATTTTAAAATGCTTATACAAGATTATAAAATGAAAGCACAAGTTAAATGTAGTCTTATATATTTTAGAAAGAAAATTTGCTTTTATACCAAAGAACCAGAGGATGGCAACACCTTGTAGTTTGTAGATATGATGTTACTGCTGCCATTGCATATACCAAACATATATTATATTGAATGATGATGAAATAAATGTGTCATAAAATTGTACTGGCTATACTTTTGAAGACTTGAATCTAAAAACTGTATTTGCTTGAAAATATCTTCTTTGAGAGCAGCTACTAATCATATGCAAAGTCAGAGTGAAGATGGAGGTAAACAAAATTATTGCTTTGTTATAGATACAAAATAAAATATCATGCATATGAGAATGAATGATTTGTTATTGTGTCACTGTCTGCAATTATTCCTCTCTGTCACATTTCAGGACCATATTCTCCATATAATAGTACAATTTCCTCAGAAACCTGGAAGCAATCTGATGATAGTTGCCGTTTGTATTACTCTCAGATGATGAAAAATTGAATTTTTTATATTATTTGTCCTGGAATGTGTAATTTAGATAGGCAAGTTGTGAATGACTATCATATACTTGAATCCAGGCTTGAAGGTGCAGCTGTTTGATGATTTTAAAGGGCCAGTGACATCACAGAAATGTATACCATTCAAGTCAACACAGCAGCTCAACAGCAGGATGAAACCCAAGCAGAATATTCCAAGATGCTCATCTGGAGGGAAACTACAGGACAACATGGCTGACTGCCTCATATAAAGTCTTATCATATGATGCTTTTGGGTCAGATGTCTTAGGGTAACTGTTTTAATAAAGACGAACCCCACTCAAAAACCTATGTTATTGTTTTAATGTGAGTGACTGAGATTAGTGCACATTGAATGTAACACCCTGTTAGTGTTGCTAACCATGAGATTTATTCGTTTACCCAATGCACCAGTTACCAAGAATAAAATGGTCTACAAATAATTAAACCATTTTCATAGAATAAACTCATTTGCACTAAGATGAGCAAAGAGTACTGTGAAAACAGGTTCTCGTACTTTGCTCTGCTCGAATAGGACCCAAGTGCAGATGAGGTTAACATCCCAAGATATCTGACACAAGTCACTTCCATGAGAAGCCGCAGTGTAGTTTTGAAATTGTGTGCTCTCAGTTTATATTCAGTTGTATTCTCTGTGGTGATGGCCTTTTCACTGTCACAAATGTTTCCACCTCACATGATGCACAAGAGAATTCAGTACCAGAATGAATATATTAGCCTATTTGAGAGGATTTTCCTGCTCAGTACTAGCTTTATTTGTCTTGCAATTAGAGTATGAGGATATACTTTATGTACTGAAACTTATATGTACAAATTTTGTGTTTGTAATTTATAAACATGCCCTATGGAACTTAGATTGGAAGGTTTGAGCTGACCAGTTATTAAACAGAATTATTTGCTGCTGAAGATGCTCAGCTATGAGTTGAGCTAATTGTGAGTGAGAATTGCAGTCCATCTACATCTACATCTACTTCTCTGTAAACCACTGTGAAGTGCATGGCAGATGGTATGTCCCATTGTACCAGTTATTATGGTTTTCTTCCTGTTCCATTCACATATGGAGTGCAGAAAGAATGATTGACTGAATGCCTCTGTGTGTGCAGTAATTAATCTAATCTTATCCTCACGATCCCTGTGTGAGCGATACATAGGGGGTTGTGGTATATCCCTAGAGTAATCATTTAGAGCCGGTTCTTGAAACTTTGCTGGTAGACTTTCTCAGGATAGTTCATGTCTAACTTCAAGAGTCTGCCATTTCAGTTTCTTCCGTATCTCTGTGACACTCTCCCCTGGATTAAACAAAACCTGGGAACATTCATTCTCCATATATGTTCAATATCCTGTGTTAGTACTATCTGGTAAGGGGCCCAAGCACTTGAGAAATATTCGAGAATGGGTTGAATGAGTAATTTGTAAGCAATCTCTTCTGTAGACTGATTGCAATTCCCCAGTTTTCCATCAATAAACCGAAGTCTACCACTTGCTTTACCCATAACTGAACCTATGTGATCATTCCATTTCATATCCCTATAAAGTGTTACACCCAGCCATTTGCATGAAATGGCCAATTCCAACAGTGACTCGTTGATATTATAGTCATAGGATGCAATGTTTTTTATTTTTTGAAGTGCACAGTTTTACATTTCTGAACATTTAGAGCAAGCTGCCAGTCTCTGCGCCGTGTTGAAATCTTATCAAGACCTGACTGAATATTTATGTAGCTTCTCTCAGATAGTACTCCAATATAGATAACTGCATCATTTACAAAAAGCCTGATTTTACTATTAATATTTTCTGCGAGGCCATCAATACACAACATGAACAGCAAGGGTCCCAACACACTTCCCTGGGGCACCTACAAAAAAGTCCTCAGTCCAGTCACAAACTTCACTTGATACCCCATATCATCATACCATAAGCGTATGTGTGGTACTGCGTCAAATGCTTTTTGGAAATCAAGAAACACTGCATCTACCTGGTTGCCTTGATCCAAAGCTTTCAGTATGTCATGTGAGAAGAGTGCGAGTTGGGTTTCTTATGATCGATGTTTTCGAAAACCATAATGGTTGGCATTGAGGAGGTCATTCTGTTCAAGATACCTCATTATGTTTGAGCTCAGAGTAACAAATCAATGTCAGCTATATTGGACGGTAGTTTTGTGGATTGCTTCTACTACCCTTCTAGTAGACGGGTGAGACCTGTGCCTTTTTCCAAGAACTGGGCATGACTATCTACGATAGATTACCGTGGGAAGAGGGCTAACTCAGCTGTAAATTCAGTATAGAATTTTACAGGGATTCCATTGGGCCCTGGAGCTTTGTTCAGTTTTAACGATTTCAGCTGTTTCTCAATACCACTGACACTAATACATATTTCATTCATCCTTTCAGTGGTAAGAGGATTAAATTGGGACAATTCTCCTTGGTTGTCCTTTGTAAAGGAACATTTGAAAACAGAGTTAAGCATTTCAGCTTTTGCTTTGTTACCCTTAACTTCAGTTCCTGTCTCATACGCTAGGGACTGGACACTAACTTTGGTGCCACTAACAGGCCTTACATACGACCAGAATTTCTTTGGGTTTTGTGAAAGATCATTTGACAATATGCTGCTACAGTATTGCATTATAGTTCATCACCTACTGTATAAGAATATTTGCAATTTCAATGAAGCTAATCTCTAAAAAGATATAATGTTACAGTTTCACATGAAGTTCCTTGCATCTACATTAAGATATACTTTCCATCACTCAACAGTCACAATGGAAGGCATCTACTTACAAACATTTGATGGGTGATAAAATGATCTGGCTTCTTGCCAAATGAATATAAATATGCTGCGTGAGGAGTATGGTTCTTTATTGATCTGCTGTGTGGTATAAATGTTGGCTTGTTCCTTGCAAATACACCTTCCTACGATTAGCCATGAGCAGTAACCATGTACACATGCCACTGCTAGTATAGAGAACTCAAAGATATTTCCTATTTGGTCACTGCAGCATGGGCATACTGTGATTTTAACCATGTAGTGCGTAACAACAATTATTGGTTAGTGGTGTGCACGATGGATTTTGGCCAAGTATTATAGGAGCAATTGTTTGTAGCCAGTGAATAAGAGGTCAATATTTAACCAATCTGCTACATTTGGTCAGGTCTTTTTTGTGGACAGGGGCGACCACTGTGACGAAAATCTGACTGCCAGTGAAAAGACTAATAAAGGTGCCCAGATAGTAAGGATGCATGGATGCTAGGACAGCGCACACAGAATGAAAGAAACATGGAATAGAGAATAGTAAACTATTACTCAACTGTGGTAATGTTATGGTTACAACAATTGTAGATTGCAGGTTTAGCCTATCTGTCATGCATTGACTAAGTTGGGAGAAAACTAATTTTCTGTCTTGATGTATTATTCAAAGAACAGTTCCAAACTAACATTACTCAGTTACACCTCCATAGACAGTCAAGTCTCTGTCCATACCCAATAATTCTATTCATGGTTCTGTTTCTACTAAATACCATCCATGGTGTGCCACTGTTTCTATCTCACTCAACAACTTAAAGACATGACAAATGTAATGCAGGAACTCCCTAGCAAGACTCGATCTGACTTACAACTTGCAACTGACAACTTCTTTTAGGCATTGTGATCAGTTTGCTCGCAGTGATCATCCTACTACGGACGGACGTCCACGGTACTTCATAGAAGTACCTTGAGCTCTGGTTTGTTAGCCTATTGTCATGCACTCTGTACAAATGTCCAAAAACTATGGATACAAAAATAATCAATTTTTGGAAATATAATGTCTACGTCTACATCTATGTGATTACTACGCTATTCACAATAAAGTGCCTGGCATAGGGTTCAGTGAACCACCTTCAGGGTGTCTCTCTACCGTTCCACACTCAAAAATGGTGCGCGGGAAAAACAAGCACTTAAATTTTTCTGTGTGAGCCCTGATTTCTCTTATTTTATCATGATGAGCATTTCTCCCTATGTAGGTGGGTGCCAACAGAATGTTTTTGCAGTCAAAGGAGAAAACTGGTGATTGAAATTTCATGATAAGATCTTGTTGCTATGAAAAACACCTTGTTTTTAATGATTGCCACTCCATTTCATGTATCATGTCTGTGGCACTACTTCCCCTATATCGCAATAGAACAAAACGAGCCGCCCTTCTTTGAACTTTTTTGATGTCATCCGTCAGTCCCAACTGATGCGGATCCCACACCACACAGCAGTAATCCAGAATATGGCGGACAGGTGTGGTGTAAGCAGTCTCTTTAGTAGACCTGTTGCACCTTCTAAGTGCTCTGCCATTGAATCACAGTCTTTGGTTTGCTTTACCCACAACATTATCTATGTGATCATTCCAATTTAGGTATTTAGTTGAATTTACAGCCTTAAGATTTGTGTGACTTCTCGCGTAATCAATATTTAGCGGATTTCTTTTAGTACTCATGTGAATAACTTGCCACTTTTCGTGCCACACAGATATCTTATCTAAATGATTTTACAATTCGTTTTGGTCATCTGATGACTTTACTATACGGTAAATGACAGCATCATCTGCAAATAATCTAAGAGGGGTACTCAGATTGTCTCCTATGTCGTTAATATAGATCAGGAGCAATACAGGGTCTATAACACTTCCTTGGGGAATGCCAGATACTACTTCTGATTTACTCGATGACTTTCCGTCTATTACTACGAACTGTGGCCTTTCTGACAGAAAATTATGAATCCAGTTGCACAACTGAGGCGATATTCCATTGGCACACAGTTTGGTTAGAAGACACTAGTGAGGAACAGTGTCAAAAGCCTTCTGGAAATCTAAAAATATGAAATCAATTTGACATCCCCCATCGATAGACCTCATTACTTTATGAATACAAAGAGCTAGTTGTGTTTTACGAGAACAATGTTTTCTGAATCCGTGTGCTGACTTTGTGTCAATAAATCGTTTTCTTTGAGGTACTTCATATTGTTCGAACACAGTATATGTTCCAAAACCCTACTGCATGTCGACATTAGTGATATGGGCCTGTAATTCAGTGGATTACTCCTATTTCCCTTTTTGGATATTGGTGTGACTTGAGCAATTTTCCAGTCTTTAGGTACGGAACTTCCTGTGAGCGAGCAGTTGTATATAGTTGCTAAATATGGAGCTGTTTTATCAGCATACTCGGAAAGGAACCTGACTGGTATACAATCTGTCCCTTTATTAAGTGATTTAAGCTGCTTTGCTACACCGAGGATATCTACTTCTATGTTTGTAATCTTGGCAGTTGTTCTTGATTGGAATTCAGAAATATTTACTTTGTCTTCTTTGGTGAAGGAGTTTCAGATTACCATGTTTAATAACTCTGCTTTAGTGGCATTGTCTTCAGTGACTTCACCATTGTTATCATGCAGTGAAGGTATTGATTGCATCTTGCCACTGGTGTGCTTTATGTATGACCAGAATCTCTTTGGGTTTTCTGCCAGGTTCCGAGACAGAGTTTTGTTGTGGAAATTATTAAAAGCATCTCGCATTGAAGCATGCGCTATATGTTGAACTTCTGCAAAACTTTGCCAATCTTGGGGATTTTGTGTTCTTTTAAATTTGGCATGTGGTTTTCGTTGCTTCTGCAACAGCGATCTGTCCCGTGTTGTGTACCATGGGGGATCAGTACCATCACTTATTAATTTATGTGGTATATTGTAGTGCTTCGAGAACTTGGAGTAAATTCTAGAAACACTTGGCTCTCCACCATCTCAAACACCCGATATTTTAATGATAAGGGTGAGAGAGCCTTTTTTTAATGCACCACACATTTGTGTGTGCTGGAAGGATAGCTATCACGAGGAGCCAGGAGCTGTGTCAGATGAGCGGCCCCAACAAGTGGTTACAAGCAGCGCCCTATAAGTTATATCAAAAAGTCAAAGAGTATCTTGATAATGTTCTATGGTGTGTGGTGTCATGAGGATTGTTACAGAGACAGATGAAGTGTGTATTATAGAGAGACTTTTACTTTATTTCTTGACTCTGCATGAGGCAGAATGTATGTAACTGTATGAATGTATAGTAGATTCTAACATTTATCTTGGAACCAGTTGGCTTGCTGGAGTTTGTACAGAATAATTGTTATTTTGGGAAGGGAGTCGAAAATATATGGTTGTTTAACCGATGAGCGAACGAGTACTTAATTATTTCAAGAACATAGAGTTGGTTAATAATATTTCCCTTAACCTGATAAAGTCTTCGGAAAAGAATTAAACGGTGCGAGCGACGTAGCTGATAACTGAAAGAAGAGGATCGGCTGCACGCACAATGTGTAAGTCAACTGGAAGAGACGTGTGAGTCGTGCAACCCAACACCGCACTGTCTCTTGTCGTCCAAGAGTGTTAGAACATGGCAACCTGTTAGAATGTGGCAACCGACATGATCAGGACTCGATAAGGAGGAATTTTACGATAGAAATCGAAATAAGAAGATATTGAGTTGCCATAGCAACTGAGAGTAACAAGACAAAGAAACCGTTTCGCAGAATTGGATTCTGCTTAAAAGAAAAAAGGGGTGAAAAAGTTAACTGGCACCAAAAAAGGAAAATGCGAAGAATAGTTCGATTAAGACTATTTGGTGTCGGAAGTAAGCAGTTCTCACACATACGTCGACCCAGCTGATGCCAACGCAGTAACCTGACGTCGACATAGTGCTGACGCGGTAACCAGCCGTCGTCACCTTCTGCAACTGCCGTTCACTGTTGCTGACTTCGAGTCTGCTCACTGATGCTGACACCAATGCTGCAATCACTGTTCGATGCTGCCGGTGCCCGTGCTGTTCACTGGTGCTGATTGTACACCTGCTCCCCAACGCAGCCTAGACCTTTACGACGGCTGAGCAAAAACCAAAGTAAGTTGAAAGAGGGACTACAAACTGTGGGTGTAGTTATTGTGCACAATATTGTATTTTAGGTTAGATGATTACGAGGTCAAAGAAAAGTAGAGCCATGGCCATGACAGTGAATGAGGAAATGCCAGACTTGTCTGAAGTAATAAATTTAATCAAAGCTCAGAGTATACAATTAAATACTAAATTAGATGAACAGAGAGCAGATTCAGCTCCTTTAAGACAAGGACTACATGCTAGATGCTAGATTAGATGACCAAAGTGCTAATTGGATGCTCAAAGTGAGATTTTGGAAAAAAAAAAAAAAAAAAAAAATCTGAGCGAAGGCACTATTGCTTTGGAAACTAAATTTGACACTAAATGTAATAACAAAGAACCCAATCTTAATGAAAAATTAGAATCTTGTGAAAATGTATGTAATGTTAAATGTAATTCTGTAAGACAGAAAATGAATATCTTGAAAGAGAGCACAGAGCAACCTAAGGAATTAATATTGATTATTCAATTGAAAATTCCAGGTGATTATTCCAGCATTTGTTGGATGAAAAGGACAGATAGGCTGGCTGGAAGTTAGGGTAGGCCTTGCACCCTGGTCTTCCACAGGGGATATGATCTCTGTGGCAAGGGGCTCGGATTGGGAGTGGCATAGGATGTTGTGGAGAATAGGTGGGCACTGGAACAACACTTTAGGGGGGCATAGTGATAGAATATCAAAGCCTCGATGATGGATGTGTTTCATTTGTTCCAGTCTGGGTTAGTATTGGGTGACAAAGGGTGCACTCCTTTGGAGCTGGTTCTTGGGATTAGTGGGAGGATTGCAGGTATGTAGGGATATGCCATGGAAAATCTGTGGACTAGGTATGTTCAGAACTTCTAAGGGGTGTCCCACGAGTTTATGCCTACCGTATGATGAAAAGCAGATAGAAGAAGTGGACAGTGTTAAATTCTTGGGATTACAGCTTGATAATAAATTCAACTGGGAAAGCACAAAACAGAACTGCTGAAGCATCTAAACAAATCTCTATTGGCAATGCAAATCCTGTGAGACATAGGGGATATAGAAATAAAAAAGCTGGCATACGAGGTGCTATGCATTTTTTTTTAGACTGGTGCTGCCATCTGTTGAAAACCTTACCTTTGGACTAATGGTCACCATCATCCTCAAAGTAGTTCTCATCCAAACGTACACACCAGTCCCAGTGCTTCTGCCACTGGTCAAACGTTTTCTGGAAGTCCTGTTCTTTGAGGGTGTTTATCCCCACCAGCGATGCTTGTTGAATCCTCTCTAGAGTGTCAGACCGACGGCCTTTCAACCTGAGTTTCAGTTTTGGGAGTAGTGTGAAGTTGCAAGGTGCCAAATCTGGTGAGTACAGTGGGTGGGGTACAACCACCATGTTGTTTTTTACCAAAAAGGTCCTGGTGAGCAAGGACATGTGACAGGGCGCGTTGTCATGATGCAGCAGCTAGTTCCCTTGACAACAAAGTTCGGGCTGTCATCGCCACACATTTTCATGGAACTGTCGCAAGACATCACAGTAGTATGCAGAAATCACTGTTTGGTTGGGTGGGATGAATTCTTTGTGCACAATTCCCTTGGTATCCAAGAAAACAATGATCATGCTCTTCACCTGTCTAGCTTTTTTGGGTCTTGGAGAGTCTGGACTCTTCCACTGGGACAATTGCTGCTTTGTCTCTGGGTCATAACCATAAATCCAGCTCTCATCTCTGTAGCACTTCTCCCGAGATTCGAACAGAATTTGATACACACCCACTGTTCTGTTCGTGGATCCATCATAAAATCACCACACACCAAACACAGATTACGGAAATCACTGTGGACATACAATATCTTGTCCCAGCTGAATGCCACTCCAAACACTGACTCATCAGATATGCAGCTCTTGCCATCTAGCAGTGCAAAGATCTACTACTCCTACTTTCCAGATGGCAGCACCAGGCCAGAAAAATTTTCGATTCCACCTCGTATTATGCATTCTTTCGCTCCATAATGTCATATAGGATTATTTTTTGGGGTAATTCATCAAGGCAAACTAAAGTTTTCCACGCACAAAACATGCAATAAGAGTTATATGTGGTGTGAACATAAGAACATCCTGCAGAGCCCTGTTTAGAGAACTAGAGATACTAACTACTGCTTCCCAACGTATTTATTCCTTAATGAAATTTGTCATTAAAAATATATCACTTTTACAAACCAACAGCTCAGTTCATGGAATCAATACTAGATCTAACAATAATTTTCACAAGGATTTAAAGTCACTTACTCTTGTACAAAAAGGTGTGCATTATTCAGGAACACACATTTTCAATAACTTGCCAACAGCCATAAAAAGCCTAACAACCAATGGAATTCAGTTTAAGAGAAGCATTCTATTCCATTGATGAATTTCTAACTAGAACCAACTGATTTTGTGTGTGTGTGTGTGCGTCCTAACTTCTGCACCATTTCAGTGCAGTAATATGTTCATTGTAAATAAGTATTGTAGTAGTTCTTCTATATGTTTATTACCCTATAAATAAAATAAACTTTCTTTAATTTTAAATTCAGTGCATTAATGCGATCTTAGTAAATGAGTGTTGTAAAATGATCCTTTCCAACAGTATTCATAAAAAAAAAAAGAGAGAGATAGAGAGAGAGAGAAAGAATTCCATTTGGGACCTGAGGAAGGTACATTAGCTTATTTGTTTAGTTGTTAATATTTTTCATGTATTATTGTTTTTCTGACATGTTCTACATCCAGGATGACCTCCTCACTACGGATCAATTGGGATGAAAGTAAATCTAAAAAAAAAAAAAATCTATGGGTTGGAGCCATTCATCAAAAAGGTTATTAGCACATGGACTGGGTCTGGGGGTAGTGCCTACCTGTGAAGGCCTTTGTGAGACGTACAGATACGCGCACACACACGTGCTCTGCATGCTAAGCATACAGGACAAGGAACTGCAACATGCAGTTCGTATGTGGTGAGTCTGTGTGGTAAGGATTTTCTTGATGTGGAAGGGATGGTAGCCATCAAAATGCATGTACTGTTAGGGGGTTTAATGGGGATAGAGGTCTGCATAAAGCTATCAGAGAAGAGGTCAACTTGCAGGAAGGCAGAAGAATGGTTGATGAGTGTCAGGTGAAGCAGAAGGGACAGGTGTTGAGGTTATAAAGGAATAATGGACAGGTTGTCTTGTCCCAAGTCCAGATCATAAAAATATCATCATTGAACCTGAACCAGGTTAAGGGGCTTTGGGAGGCTAGGAAGGTTCCCTCCAGATGGCACATAAACAGGTTGGAGTAGGAGGGTGCCAAGCAAGTGCCCATGACTGTGCCACAGATTCGCTTGTTTACCTTCTGTTCAAAGGTGCAGTAGTGGTGTGTTAGGAAAAAGTTGGTAAGGTGCATAAAGAATGAGATGGCGGGCTTGGACTCTGGAGGACATTGTTAGAGACAATGTGCTATAATAGCAAGACTATGGGCACAAGGAATGTTGGTGTCAATAATGACGAGTAGGGATCCAGGAGGTAAAGTGGGGGGATATTGGAGAGTCAGTGAAGGAAGTGGTTGGTATCAATATTGTGAGAGGCTAGATTTCGGGCAGTTGGTTGGAGTTGTTCATCAATGAGGGCCAAAATTCTTTTTGAGGATTTTGGGGAACAGGTAGAAAGACGATGTCCAGGGTGTCATACAGGTAATGAGGTAAATGGATTAAGGGGATAGATTCTGGGAAGGACCTAAGGCTTTAAGAAAGGGATA
Source organism: Schistocerca cancellata (assembly GCF_023864275.1). Classification (NCBI taxonomy): domain Eukaryota; kingdom Metazoa; phylum Arthropoda; class Insecta; order Orthoptera; family Acrididae; genus Schistocerca; species Schistocerca cancellata. The sequence goes on from NC_064631.1 coordinate 677,441,915, forward strand.
TAGGTTATGTTGGACTTCTAGAATGGCATCACTCTGGCAGCGTTTATAGGTGGAGGAGTCAGACAGGTGGAAGATGCCTTGTGGCACACAGTCACTGCAATTCATAAAGACAGTGGTGAAACCTTTGTCTGTTTCATAAATAAACAAAACTTATTTTTAGGAAAGGATAGGTTGCCACTCACTGCAAAGATGATATGTGGAACTGCAGACAGGCGCAACAATAAGCCTGTTACACGTTTAGCTTTCAGCCAAATCCTTGTTCAGAAAAGAAAGGAAAACACACATTCACACAAGCAGGCAAACATCACAAGCACATTACTAATGCCTTCGGCTGCTCTAGCCACACTGCAACTGTTGCATTGAGCAAAAGCAGCAATTGGGAGTGAGGCAAGGAAGGGGGAGGGACAATAGGGTACAGGTGGAGAGAGGGGGAAGGAGAAGAGCACTGTCTGGCTGTGCGAGCTGGAACTAGAAGGCAGCAGGACAAGGCTGCCTTTGCATCATTGGTAGGCCACGGGGAGGGAGCCAGGAGGCCAGGATGATTTCGGGAGCCAAGAATGCGTTGTAAGGATAACTCCCATCTGCACAGTTTATAAATCCGATGCTGGAAGAGAGGAGCCAGATGGCCCAGGTTGCAAAGCAGCCATTGAAATCAAGCATGTTATGTTCAGCAGCTGTTGCGCCACAGTGTTGTCCACATTGTTCTTGGCCATAGTTTGGTGGTGGTCATTCACCCTTGTGGACAGTATCCCAGGGGCAAGGGGTGGGATTTGGAGTGGCATAGGAGGTGGCATATGGAGGTTGGGTGGGCGTCAGAACACTATTTTAGGACAGGTGGGAAAGATCTTAGGTAGGATGCCCCTCATTTCAGGTCACGGAGATAGACAATCAAAGCCCTAATGAGCGATATGATTCAGTTTTTCCAGTCCTGGATGGATTTGGATGATGAAGGGCACACTCCTTTGTAGCTGGTTCCTGGGGGGTTCAGGGTGGGGGGAAGGGATGATTGGAGTGTGTGTGGGAAAATGACACATGGGATTTGGTTGCAGTTTACGTTTGGGGAATTATGCCTGTCTGTATAGAGGTGAGAGCCTCAGTATACTGGGTAAGTCAGTTCTTGTCACTGTGGATATGCCCTCCCTAGGTGGCCAAGCTGTATGGAAGGAAGTTTCTGGTGGGGGATGTCAGCTATCAAAATATAGGTACTGTTGGTTGGTAAAAAAAATATGGACAGAGGTGTCAATAGAGCCATCAAAGAGGCCAGTGTTGAGGAAGGTGGCACATTCATTTGGGGAGAACCGGGTGAAGCAGTTGTGACAGAAGGTGTTGAGGTTGTGAAGCAATGAGGATAGGATGTCTTAGCCATGAGTCCAGAACATGAAGACATCATCTGTGAACCTGAACTGGATTAGGGTTTTAGTGTTTTGGGTGGCTATGAATGTATCCTCTAGATGGCACATTAACAAGTTGGCATAGGAAGGTGCCATGTGGCTTTACTGCAGATTTCATTGTATAATACCTTCCCTTCAAAGCAGAAGTAGTTGTGAACTAGGAAAAAGTTAGTAGGGTGTATGAGGAATGAGGTAGTGGGCTTAAAGTCTGAAGCACATTGGGAATGTTCATTGGGGATGTTGTATTCAGTAGGGGCAAGACCATGGGCATGAGGGATGCTGATGTGTAGGAAAGTGGCATCAACAGTGATGAGTAGGGATTTAGGAGTTAAAGAGGCAGGGATTGTGGAGGGTCAGTGAAGGAAGGGGTTGATATCATTGACGTGGGAGGTTATATTAAGGACAATACGTTTGAAGTGTTGGTCAGTGAGGACCGAAATTCTTTCAGTGTGGACACAATAACCAGCTGCTATAGCATCCAGGATTGTTGGGTTTGTGGATGTTAGTGAGCATATAGGAGGCAGATGTCTTTAAGCTAGGATTTGAGGTTATTATGGACTTCTGGGATGGGATCACTCTGGCAGAATTTATAGGTGGGGAACTTGGATAATTGGCAGGCCTTACGCCATTTAGTCACTGCAATTCATGGAGACAGTGGTGGAATGTTTGTCTGTAGGTAGGATGATCAGGTCAAGATTTCTTTTGTGGTTTTGTGTAGCTCTCCTTGCTTTTGCTGAAAGATTGGTGATCTTATGAAGGGACTCTGGGAAGGATAGTGAGGGCAAGATGAAGATAAATAATTCCTGGAAGGTGACCAAGAGGTGGTTAGTGATAGGAGGATTATCACAGTTGGGTGGTGGTATGAACTGGGAGAGGAAAGGTTCAGTGTTGGGATTAGGTTGGAGACTGGTGGCAAAGAAGTGTTTCCATTGCAGGGCATGGGAGAAGGAGATTATGCCTTTGAAAAGTCCAAAATGATTATATTTGGATGTAGGGTTAAAGGTGAGGCCTTTGGATAGAACTGAAATTTCTGTTCATGAGGGATTTTGGTGTATAAAGAAGCGGTGTCAGTAGCGACAAGTAGGGATGCAGGAGGTAAAGAGATGGGGATGGTGAAGAGTCGGTGAAGGAAATTGGTGGTGTCTTTGATGTAGGAGGCTTTTGTGAATGAATGTGTGTGCTCCCTTTCCTGAAGAAGACTTTGGCCAAAAATTAATGTGTACCGGTAACAGTCTTTTCCTTGTGCCTGTCTGCAACTCAATGTGGCATCTTTACAGCGACTAGCAATCTATCCTCTTGTTTATGTTACAGTAAATGAAAATGAAAGAGTAATTAAGACAATTAAAAAAGAAGTAAACTTGTGCGGACAATATTTCTAGTAAAATATTGAAATGAATGAGTCTATTCTTACGTGATGTATTCAACATCTCTCTGCAAGAAGGAATTGTGTCTGATAGGCTAAAACTGACTTACAAATATTTTAGGTCCAGATTTTATTAATTTTATGTCCAGGATATCTCATTCAAGCATGTTTGTGATACATCACTTCTTAATCAGTGTAAAGTACAATGTCTGTGACATATTTTTCCTCTTTTTTTGCCATAGCTAACGTTATAATTGTTTCAGAACTAGTTTTGATTAATTTTACATCAGAAATTCAGTTTTAAACGTGTTGTTTCACTCAAGAACAGTGTTATCTATGATGTCTGTATCATATTTTTCATCTTTATTGTCTTCTTATGTAAATGTTAAGTTTAAACTTATTCCAGTCATATATTATTTATAAGGTGTGTCAACACTTGCTGCTGTGTGAGATTAAATTTTATTTATTTCACTTTCACTATAGGTCTGTTTCAGCTAAACTACCATTATCGAGTGACCTGTGATACACTGTGGGTGACATTGTTTTCATTACACATATTTATGTTATAGTAGAATGTCGAGGATGTATGCTACTTACGTATGTACTGTCTAGGTGGATTGACATACATATAACATCTGAATGAAATTTTCATTCTGCAGCAGAGTAGACACTGAAATCAAATTTCCTGGAAAACTAGAACTGTGTGCCGGACCAAGACTTGAACTTGGGACATTTGCCTCTCATGGACAAGTGCTCTGCTGGCTGAGCTACCAATGCACGACTCAAGATCCATCCTCACTGCTTTATTTATTTCTCCTAATCTACAGACTTCACAGAAGCTCTCTTGTGAAGCTTGGAGGACTAGCACTGGCTTAGCCACAGCTGGGGGGATGTTTCCAGAATGAAATTTTCACTCTGCGGCAGAGGGTGCACTGATATGGATCAAAAATGATTGCTGGACTGAGACTCGAATTCAAGACATGTACCTTTTGCAGAAAAGCAGTCTACTGAATGACCTACACAAGCAGAACTCACGACGCATCCTCAAAGCTTTATTTCCCCCAGTAACTCATGTCCTACCTTCATATCCATTGTCATTTCATTTAATCTAACAATCTGTCATACAAATTACAATAGAAGTTACAGAAATCAGCAGTGCTGCTACTGACAAAATGTCTATACATACATCATGTTTCTAAAACCATTGTGCAAATACTCTCCATTGCCATAAACTGCAGCACTAATAAAGGAAAAGGGAATTGAAAATTAAGAAATGAAAAATGAATTGCACAATGGACAGAGGCATGTAACTCAGTTGTCGCAAATGTAAAATAGTATTTATTCTGTAACATAGCCTTGAGTTTCCAAGAAAAAGTTTCAAAATAAGTTTAATGGATTTTGATCCATTTTTAAGTATTAGTGTGTATACGGAGATCAATTTTGACGCCTGGTAAACAAAGTAATTCATTTCCCATGTCAGGTCTTTACGACACAGTGGCATTCATATTGGTAATACTGGATGAAACTGATCTGTCAGTCGCTTGTGTGTGGCAGGTTCAACCAACTGCATACAGTATAAGCATTGATCAAAACATTTGTTCTTTGTGACAGAAATAATGTTTTTGCGACTTTGTGACTATAAAATCATTTTTATGCAGAAGAGAATAAACTGTAACATATTCAGGTGGTTTATAGTACACACTTTGCATAAATAAAGAAAACTTATTTTTAGGAAAAGGATAGATTGCTACTCATTATAAAGATGATATGTGGAACTATAGACAGACTCAATGAAAAGAAGTAGTTGTGATTAGGATAAAGTTAGTAAGGTGTATGAGGAATGAGGTAGTGAGTTTGGAGTCTGAAGGACGCTGGGGAACATAGTATACTGTAGGGGCAAGACCATGGGCAGAAGCATGTTGATGTATAGGAAAGCAGCATCAACAATGATGAGTAGGGGTTCGGAAAGTAAACAGATAGGGATGGTGGAGAGTAAGTGAAGGAACGTGTCTGGCATAATTGATGTGGGAAGTTAGATTAAGAGCGGCTGGTAGGATGTTTCGTTAGTGAGGACTGAAATTCTTTCAGTGTGGGCAGAATAAGAGCTACAGTGGGGCGTCCAGGATTATTGGGTTTGTAGAATTTGGGGAACATGTAGTATCAGGATGTGAGGGGTGTCATATGGGTGAGGTGGGAATTGGATTCAGGGGATAGGTTCTGGGAAGGACCTAATGTTTTGAGCAAGTATTGGAGGTTATGTTGGTATTCTGGAATGTGATCACTCTGGCAAAGTTTATAGGTGGAGGAGTCAGGTAATTGGCAGACAGCTTGTGCCAGGTAAGCATTGTGATTCATAACAACAGTGGTGGAATCTTTGTCTGCAGGTAGGATGATTAGGTCAGGATTTGTTTTGAGGTTGGGTGTGTCTCTCCTTTCTTCTGCTGAAAGGTTAGTGTTCTTAGGAAGAAACTTGGGGAAGGATGGTGGCACCAAGTTGGAAATAATGAAATCCTGGAAGGTGCAATGAGGGGATTAGGTGGGGGTGGGGGGAAGGATCATGTTTGGATGGTGGTATGAACTGGAAGAGGCAGGGTTCAATGTTGGAATTATGTTAACTTTGGTTGGCATAGAAATTTTTCCATTGCAGGGATCAGGTGAAGTAGAGCTGTTCTTTGATGAGTCCAGCATGGTTAAATTTGAGTGTAGGGCTGAAGATAATGCCTTTAGATATGACTCCAACTTCTGTGGAGCTGAGAATTTTGGTGAAAAGGTTAACAATAGTGTTTCAGGATTTAGTGGGGAGTTGATATGGAGTTTTGGGGAATGTGGAAAATTGAAAAGCTCAGCTAGGCAGGGTCTGGGTGCTACTATGAGGGGGTTGGCGAGGAGCAACATTCTGGGTAGGATAGGGATTGGATAGTGGCACTATGACATCAGCAGGTTGGGCGACTTTTGGAGGTGGCATCTGTAATGCTCTTGCAGGTGCTGGAGAACAAGGGATTCAACTGCAGAAATGTGGTTTATATAGCAGGGATTCCACAGTAGCAATATCTTGCAGAGGGAGCAGAAGTGTTTCTGGGATGCCTGTGCCATGGAGATGCATTTTTGCAGTACCTGGTTTGTGTGCCAGGGACTGGCGGAATCTGAAAAAGTGAAGGTCATTGTGAAATTAACAGTGGAATCTGGAGAAATGAATTTTTATGATTGGGCCGTTCGTGGTGGTTCCATGGTTTTGGCAGCACTGAAGGGATTGGATGTGGGTCTGAGTTTTTGCTACGGAAAGAGATATTTTTCTAAATAGGTGCACAAAGATTAAGCAGCGGGCCATTGTACAGGGATGGCGGATTGCGTTCGGGGCACGTGAAATCATGTAGGTAATGGACAAATGAGGCGTTAGATGTTTGTGAGGGGAACTAGATAACAGAAAACGACGCGTAAAAATACGTACAGACAAGCAAAAATACGTACACTTATTTAACAACACGTAAAAATACGCAGAATTACACGCAAACAAATTCGCAGAAAACGTACAAAATGTGGGAAGAAAGGAACAATAAACTTACTTTATCATTAGCGAATTAAGATAGTCATTGCGAAACACTACCAGGCACCCTTGATTCACAACGGTTGTTGAAAAATGTCATCGCTTTCTATTTTTCGTATACCAACTTTTAGAACATTACTCATTCGAAGTTACTAACGTACAAAAAGTTATCAATTTTGAATGACACTTAAGTCTATCAACGTTCACGATTAACTGGGTGTGATCTAAAAGCGTTAACAAGGAACATTTCTCTCGTGTTTTTTTGCCTTAGCCTAAAAATTTGTTCAAGTGTTCTCTCATTTTTTTTCGAGAAACGTCGTCATTATTATGAATCATCTCTCAAATAACAAGACCACGGGTGCGGGACCAGCTTCTAAACTCACTTAGTGTTGAGGCATACACTCGGCTAACTGACAAAGGTCAGAAGCGCTGAGAGTTGTCAGCCAGTACGCACTGTTAAGTTCAGCAAATAAGTTTTCAATGACTACTAAGCATATCTGCATCGTTCTTTATCCAGCTTACTAGCAACAGCTTACCAAAAGTGGTAAATTGGTATTGCACAATGGTGGTAAGCATATTTCGCTGTAGTTAATATTTATAAGTGAGGCAAGATGGCGCCGAGTGAAGATCGTGAGTTTGTAAGTTCTGTAAATAAACACATAAATCATGAGGAAAATTGCTCGACATGTGGAAATTTCTCCGTCTTTTGTGATAAACTGTGTGTTCTGTGCCATCCACTTAAAGAAATCGCTGAAAGAAGAAGCGCTACAGGCAGAAAAGACGAAATGAAAAGTATGTGTGTTCCTGCAACATCGTCTCATGAACAATGGCGAGATATTCCTACAACATCGTCTTATGAGCGAGATTTAGACATGTGGGATACAACCTAATGCTACTGCGGTAGAAATGCTATCAAAGGTATAATGTGGTTTAACTGTAAAACAATGTTCCACATAAAGTCTGCAAATGTCGATCCAAAGCGGAAGAGTTGGTTCTGCTCGAACTGTTTCAAAGACGATTTAGGCAAGAAATTAAACAGTTACGAGTGCAAAGCCAAAATTATCACTGTACTTTTAGAAGAAATACGTGTTCTGAAAAGTAAAGGTAATGAAATAGAACAGCAGTGCCAACAGAGTGAAGTATCAGATATTCCAACCTCTGAAAAGACAAGGGTTTGTGATAAACTATGTGGGAAATGTCAAAAAACAGTGAAAAATGGAATTGTGTGTAAGGAGTGTGGCAAAATATTTCATTTTCGTTGTGGAAAAATTGACCCCTCGCTAAAAGGAGACAAGAAAACTGTAATGATATGGAAATGTGATGGGTGTAGGCATAATACTGTTGTCAGTAACGAAGAAAACGTATCTTGTGAAACAGCAAGCAAAACAACAATCGACAATCGGTCATACAGATCTGAAACTGCATATGAAAACAAAAAAGCTAACTGTTTACGTGGAAGTAGGGAAAGGTGTGTGATTGTCAATAGATCCGAAGCAGGACGTTCATCTCTAAATAAAATAGTGCAAGAACCTCAAAATCCAGCAAATAACATAGTCACATCTAAGAAGAATCAGAAAGAGCCTCAAAATCCAGCAAAAACACCTAAGAAGAATCGGAAAATCAAGATTTATTCTGACAGCTATGCACGAGTATTAGCAGTTATGTTAACAGAAAAGAGGACCTTCTGCAATTAATGAATGCACAGTAGATGGAATCGTAAAACCAGGGGCAGGTTTTCGAGATGTATCAGCATCACTCAAGAAAGACTGCAACACCTTGATAGATAAAGACGTTGTAGTTGTAATGGCTGGAGCAAACGACGTCAGTAGAAACGAGAGGGAGACAGCAACATCAACACTGAAGAAAACTCTGGAAACATTGACCCACACCAACGTGATTGTTGTCAGTGTGCCTCATCGACACGACTTGCCTCAGTGGTCCTGTGTTAATAAGGAAGTGGATCAAACCAACCAGGAATACAAAGCTATTTGTAAGCACTTCAAAAATGTATCTATAATAAACACTAGTAACTGTCACAGAGATTGTCACACCAAGCATGGTGAACATTTTAACAAATTAGGCTAACGTGTTTTAAGTGACTTAGTAATCAGGATAGTATTAGATAAGTTGAGCTGTGTTTCAACTGAGATGTCAAAAAACTTACAGTGCTAGACCAGGTTAGATAGCCGCATTAGGTTACAACCTGGTTAACTGCTTTATGGTAACAGTATGTTAAGTCAGTCAGGTAAACATGTAAATGAAGTGAAGCAAAAAGGGGAGTTTAAAATAGGTTTCCTCAATATACAGGGTATGACAGATAAAAACCTAATTGTTAATGAATTTTCCAATGAAAACATGTTTGATATCTTATTTATAAGTGAACACTGGTGCAAAGAGCAAGAACTAGATTACAAAGTACTGGATGATTATACTTTACTAAATGCTATAGTAGGAAACACCACTTGAATGGTGGAGTAGCAATATATGTAAAAGCACCGCCTACACAAAAGTATAGTAAGCTAGATCTCAACACTCCCTGTGAGGAACTGCACTTTGAAACACCGGGTATAGTAATTGAGTGCCTTAAAATATTAGTAGTACTAGTCGTCTACAGGTCACCTAGTGCAGACCCCAGTATCTTTCTTGAGAAATTTGATGACCTATTAATGTCCCTCGGTACACCAAAATGGGAACAATATACTATTGTCATTGGAGGGGACATCAACTCAAGTTTTGATATTCTGCAGGACAAAAAATGTGGCAGATTTCAAGAATGTACATAGGCAATATAACCTGTACTATACTAACGCCAAACCTATCAGGGGCCCTGCTTGTCTTGATAATATATTTACAAATATTAATAGAACTCATATGTCTTCAGATGTAGTTAGTTTTCATTTCTCAGACCATAATGCAGTATATATTAGTCTTAGCAATGTAACTCCAGACTGTTCCAGCCCAAAAGCTAAAACTGTAACCACGAGACCTAAGAACAAAGAGAGGATAGATAGATTTAGACTTGCCCTCACTTGTATCAGTTGGGATGCCCTATTTAGTAGACTACAACATTGTTCCTCCGACATTGTTTTTACTGAGTTTTTCTCTATATTTTTAAATACATTTGAAAATAACTTTATAGACAGGCTATTAATGATGCTAAGAAGCTATATAATACAGCCCGCATTGAAAACTCTAGAAATAAATGCAAAAAAGCCTGGAGTATAATTAACTCTGTGGCACACACCAAAGGAAAAGACATTATTGCCATATCCCCAGATGAATTCAATCAATTCTGCGTCCAATCTATTGAAGAAATATGCAGCTCAATAGACAGACCTCCAGAAAATGCCCTTAACTTCATCGATAACTATTTTGAAAGGCCCCACCAGAGCATTCTCAACTGCACAGAGGTGTGTACCAATACAATTCTGAAAATAGTTAAAAATTTCAAAGCCTCAGATAGCATTGATTACTATGATTTATCACATAACTTATTGAAGATATTATTGACGGCGTAATTGATCCCTTAACCTACTGTGTAAGTAAATGTCTAGCTGAAAACAAGTTTCCTGATGTACTAAAAATATCTAGAGTGGCCCCAGTATATAAGAAAGGTGATAAGAACTGTCCTGCTAGTTACAGACCAATATCGTTAACTCCTGTTTTCTCAAAAATTCTTGAAACAATTATGTATAATCAAGTTAGCACATATTTAGATAACTTAAACTTAACAAGTGGCAAACAATATGGATTCATGAAAGGTAAATCCACAACAGGTGCTATGGATTCTCTTGTAAAATTTGTTCTGGATGTGTTTGAGGCTAGGGGACTTGCTTGGGCTACATTTTGTGATCTGAGCAGAGCGTTTGACTGTGTGGACCATGATACTTTACTGAATAAGCTATCCTATTATGGTTTTGCTAATAGCAGCATAAATATGATTAAATCCTTCCTTGAGAACCGCCAACAAGTTGTATGCATTAACAGGGAGAAGTCAGATCTGATTAATGTTAGGTCTGGCGTGCCACAGGGCTCAGTACTTGGACCTCTATTGTTTTTACTTATGATTAATGACCTGCCATCTTTTGTAAACTTTCACACAATAATGTATGCCAATGACACAACTTTTTTAAATAAAAACTCAGATTTAAACACACTAAAAAATATAGTTAAAGCTACCCTTGCTCAGAGTTCATTATGGTTTAGAGCGAACGGTTTTCTACTAAATGAAAGTAAGTCCCAGGCACTTTCCTTTAGCTTAAGAGAGAATCATGACTTAGAAAGTATAAAATTTTTAGGTGTTATAGTAGACAACAAGTTGACATGGGAACCACACATCAAACATCTATCTGCCAGACTCTCAAGAGTTATCTATTTAATTAGACACTTGTTGTCTGCTTGTGTCTGTATATGTGTGGATGGATATGTGTGTGTGTGTGCACGAGTGTATACCCGTCCTTTTTTTCCCCCTAAGGTAAGTCTTTCCGCTTCCGGGATTGGAATGACCCCTTACCCTCTCCCTTAAAACCCACATCCTTTCGTCTTTCCCTCTCCTTCCCTCTTTCCTGACGAAGCAACCGTTGGTTGCGAAAGATAGAATTTTGTGTGTATGTTTGTGTTTGTTTGTGTGTCTATCGACGTGCCAGCGCTTTCATTTGGTAAGTCATATCATCTTTGTTTTTAGATATAATTAGAAACTTAAAAAGACATCTCCCTAATAGTTATATAAGATCAGCATATTTTGCTTTCTTTCAAAATATCATATCATATGGAATCTTGTTGTGGGGCAATAGCAGTCACATAAAGGGCATTCTACTTTTACAAAAAAAATTAGTAAGAATAATAACCGACTCAGATAAGTTAGAACACTGTAAACCCTTGTTTGTTAAATTGCAATGCCTGACGGTAATAAACTTGTACATCTATAATGTTCTATTGTATGTTAGAAACAATATTTCAAATATATCATTAAGAAGGGATTTACATAGCCATAACACCAGGAACAAATCATGTTTAGATGTACCATATCAAAGACTATCCAAGTCACAGAATTCATATTTAGTTCTTGGACTTAAGTTGTGCACTAAGTTAAGTATAGATTTTAAAGAGTTACCTGTCAATGTCTTCAAAGCTAAGTTGTACAGAATACTAGTGAATAATCCTTTCTACGCTGTAGACGAATTTTTTGAAACTGAAAATACTGTCTTTCAACACTGTATCTAGGGGATGGTGTTATGTAATCCAAACTAAATTGTATTTAGTAATTAATGTTAAAAATGTAAGTTATCTTGACGTTGTCTATTGCTTTATGAGCTGAACAACAATAAAATTTGATTGATTGATTGCTACTGTACAAGAGGTAAGTATTTTTCAGTGTGGTGATAGTAGTAATGTAGGTGTAGCCACTTGACAAGTTTCCGCAGGTCTGTCGCTAGATGGCTCTACCGTCGCTTAGCGCTGCATGAGGAACTTTTCAGTATATGTACTAGTCGGGTTTTACTTAATTTTAAAACGCTGAATTTGACAAGGTTAAGAGAAGATAAGTGAACTACGCCATCTGTGTAGAAAATATAACACTCTGACTTTCTTTAAGACGAATAAAATATACTGAAGAAGATCGAACAACATGCAAATTATCTTCAATGGAGACACACCAACCAACAATACAGACAAAAACGTACAGGTTGAAACATAATGTAAACTCATCCATATAATTTGTGTGTTTGTTGTCGGAAGCTTTGGAAAGCTTACATGATTACTTCACAGTCTTCTCTGACAAGATCTCTTTGCTGATTTCTTTTGTGTGAAAGAAAAAGCGGCACTTTGTGAAATAGAAAATCAATTTACTGGCAATATCAAGTTTATATTCCACACAACATCCTAAATCACCTGTTCCTAAAACAATTTTGTCAGTGCTGTCTAAACACATAAAATGTATCACCCCATTGATTTGAGATGGAAGACAGTTTCTTTTCAAAAGCTACTTCAACCTATAAAAGAATGATGAAAACACTTTCAGACGGGTAAGTCAAATAAGAAAGGCTACTTACTGAGCCGAAGTCGTTTGTAGCAGTGAAGGTTGCAGTTATTGTGTTCAGACCGCATTTTACTCATGAGGGTTTGAGCGCACACAGCTGCTCTGTTTATTGAGCTTTCTAACAGTGTGACCTGCTATGCAATAAACTAAAACAGTGTTTTGGAATCTTGTCTTTTATACAGGACAGGAAGATCATTCTCCCAGTCCACTATCACCATTTTCTCCTCTGCAGGTAAATGAATGCGTTTGGTGCGCAGCTCCATTTCTTTAGCACATAAATGCATCTGATTAACAAATGTCATAAGAGATGGCTCTGAATTCTGTTCAAAGTTGCCAGGTTGCAGATATAGCCATCTTAACTTACACCCACCGTAACATATGAAATCACAGAAAATCTACTGTTGATGGATGGTCGTCACAGCTGTAGCGGCACCACCGTTTAGGATAGGGAAAGTTAATTTTGTGCAATATTCTCAGCACAAGTTACAGCCAGGTGCAGGCCGGATTGCAGTGAGCTACGCATACGAATAGTTGTGAAGTAGAATAGAGGCCTCATGGCCGTCAAATTGCTGAAAGTGTATACATAGCGGTTTTGAATGTTGCAAATCACAGGCAGGAGGGGCCCACTGACCATCCTACTGTGTTACGAGTACATGACGCGAAGTGGCATGTACAGCAAAACAGAGGCACACAGCCACATATAAGTAGGTGCAGATTTCTAATGAGATTCATTCAAGTGTGGCAGCGCTCCTGGATGCGGGGCATGTCACACCACTGGCTACACACAGCAGCAGATGGGGCGCTAGTGTTCCAGTCCATGGTGGGTTGCAGGTTCGACCCTCTGAGGCTGAATGGAGTCCGTAGCCAGCTGGCGGTGGACCACTCCACAGCTCACTACTGCAGGCAGTCCTCCTGGCTTCCAACACACGCCAAAGGCGTCCCAAGGCGAGGGCCTCAGATTCGGACGCCGGATTGCGGGCGCTTGTCTCTGCGATCTCGGCCATGCTGGCGAGAAGCACGCAGTTGGCCGCCTGTGGCTCACACCGAGTGGTGTTGAGTCGGTAGGGATGCAAATCGCTGAGTCAACTGCCGGCATCCTGATGACAACGCAACTCCACTGGCATACAAGGCCGACACACAGTGCATGCACAGGTTGCTGAGGCAGCCAGTCCGCGCCAAGTCATTTCGCAGACAGCAAAGTGGTGTCCTCAGCATTGTGGGACCCAGTGACGCAGACTGAGGGAATACCGCACTGTAGTTAGAAACAATAAATCACTTGGAAAGCTCGGATGACTCTTAATATGGTGCCTTCTACCTCTTACCAGTACATTTGGTCATCCTGATACATTCAGTGGCAGAATTTGCCACTACACAGCTTATAGTCATCAAAATTCCAAAATGACATTCCAGAGGATCTTGACTGAATTCTTCTGTCATTAAGAACTTAAAACTTTTGGACCCATGAATACTGATAAACTTCTAATGTACTCTTTAGCGTGACCCTTAGGTTCCATTGTTCTGTTTGAGGAAAATGTGTTGTTTTCTGAGCAAATGGTTTTGTAAAAGTCAATTAATATTTTGTGTGAAAGAGATCCTTATAGAGTGAGTTTTTTGGTATTCCAAAGTTGAGCGTATCTGATACATTATTCATACCTCTTGTGAATAGTGCCATGTTTTCACTGACATTAAAATTCTCTGGATTAGTTTTGCAGAAAATTTTAATTGTATTTGCATTGAATTGCTGAATAACTGAAAAGCCGGCATCACATTCATTCTCTAGAAAGACGTAGGGTCTACATGGAAACAATTCAAGTTTGGACAAGCTCTAAGGCCTGCAAATTCATAGGATGAGTCCAGAGCATACACCTGACTATAGAAATTAAAATCTATTTCTTGATTTTTGTACAGCAACCTACTTTTATCGGAAAATGGTTCCTTATACATTTTAATATGCGTACACAGTCTGAAGAGGCTCCAACGTTCTGTCCCAATTAACTGAATTTTGGATACTACATTTAGCATTTTCTGTTTTGCTGGTAATTCCTAGATTAATCGAAGCCTTTTTATTGGGGCTCTGAGCACACAATCACAAAAGCTGCCCAACACATACTAAGTATTAGTTCGCTATTCGGCCGTCTAGAGGAAGTCACAGTTAAGTCAGCTACATTCCTGCACCCCAAAAGGCCTCTCCATTCGGACACCTCCTACCATTAGCTGGAAACGTGAATCATTCCCACCACGGGTCACCGGCGCTGCACGCCAAGCACACATACGCAGAATCATCCTAGAAAACCGGCCACATATCTGTTTTATCATTCTACTTACAATAAAATATTACGATCGTGGTCTCAATTGGACGACATTCGACAACGAGCAAAGTATCTGGAATACACCCTTCTGACGGCTGTGGCTCTAAATAGAAATATCTGGCCCATTCTTATGACTTGACATACTTTTCCCTTTGCTATCACAGTAATCCATGACAAATTCATACCTTCCTTACTACTGGACATAGTCATTTCCTTTGCACAAGTCGGAACACAAACACATACTTTATAAGCCTGATGCTCAAGGCGAACTTAACACATATCCCCCACTTCTAAGTATAATACTTTGTCAATAACTGATTACTGGCGATACGAAATAATACCGAGCGAAAATCAACGATGGGTGGACATGTCTCATAAGTTTTATGTTTTCTTGCTAGTGGTACCACTGTATCTGTAAAGAGAGGCATAATCGTCTTACAAACCGCCAGATTTTAAAAAAATACAACCATATTACCATCACAAGTGATCTTGGTTCTTCAGGTGCACACAAGTATCCATGTTAAAAGCTATACTGGCTTTATAAATTGAGGTATGGCATTACCTACGGATGACATGGTTTTTCCAGACAAATACTGATTATAGACGGTGATCACCGGAGAGTATATTATCAGGCCAACAGTGCGGTTACACGTCGCCTGCAATGCAACCTCATACTAAAATTACCAAATTTAGAAAGTGATTCGGCTAATGAACATGGTATGAAACCAGTATTTGCTACTCCCTCTTGCCACCGCTAGATACTTCTCCAGTATTTGTAATGCATTCTGTCTCAATGCCATGTCAGAGGTTCCCCAATATATCCACTAGGTTATAGGCGAAGGTTGATTGAGAATGATAACAAACAGTAGTAGATGGGGTGCTGATTGAGGTCATAAGAAATGTGCAATAGCTTTTCAGATCTCTAGTGTTACGCTATCCGCTAGAAAGGCTATCTGGAATTTTGAATCAAGTCTTTCCATTCAACCACATACCTGCATAGAATCCTATGCAGAAGTCCTTTAATGATTACAGCCACTAGTGAATCATATTTCTGACACACTCATATCTCGAAACGTGTCACCTTTCTCGAACCTAGATCAGAGGAAATAGCTTACAATACGTTAGTTTGTCCAATGTTAGAGTATTGTTCGTCTGTATGGGAGCCTTACCAGTTGGGTCTCATTGAAGAGATTGAGAAGGTCCAAAAAAGAGCGGCAAGATCCATGACTGGTTCATTTAGCCATCGCGAGAGCGTTACAAATCTCATAGAAAGTTTGAAGTGGGACACACTTGCAAATAGACGGCGCGCTAAATGGAAGGGGCTGCTCACTAAATACTGAAATCCGACCTTCACCGAGGATGTAGAGCATATATTATTAGCACCAACTTTCAAATCGCGCAGTGATCACCATTCAAAGATAAGGGAAGTTAGAGCTCGTATTGAGGCGTTCAGACAGTCGTTTTTCCTTCGTGCGATCTGCGAGTGGAATAGAGGGATCGAAATATGACTTGTGCCCTTCGCCACACACCGCTTGGTGGCTAGCGGAGTATATATATGTAGACGTAGAACCTATCTGCTACAGTAAAATTTTAGATAGTCCCTATGCATCTTGCAACTGCTGCCATTTCTGCAGCTTTACGCACATGATCGCTCCAATTTAAGTTGAAACTGAGCAGAAATCTGAGAGAGCTATATACACCACCTTCTGCAACCCATGTAGAAACAGAGTGACCCGACTTAGTGCGACAGGACTGTGTTTTGACCATTCAGTGGAAATGGGAACAAGCTGTCGTAGCTTAGCCAACAGTGTACGATGTGTGAGGTCAGTGCCAAATGAAGCCTTCTCCTGAAACACGAGGTAGTATAAAAGACAGTATGGGAACTGGGAGAAGGACGAGGATTATGCTATTGCATTGGGGTGGGCCCCGAAACTACATACAAGTACGGCAGTCTGAAGCAGTTCTGCATCCCTCAGGGCCCATTCACGTCTATCACCCCAACATGCTATCATCGTTATTCTGTTCCATCCAACAGAGAAAAATTACGAACTATGAAAGCTACACTCACTACATCCGATAAAGAACTCCACAAGATTTTTACTGCATCTCTCTTCTCCCATACATCGAAAACAAATACCGTCTGCATGCCAGCATCGAGCACATGTAATGTTCCTATTAAATATACAGGTATTGATCCACTGCACAGACCAGTGTAAAGTTGCATCGCCTGTACTGTAGGAGGATGACCCTATGCCATAAATTATACAAGAAGTCACAAGAGACGCTCCCTGTGACCCTGTCTCGTTGTTTGAAACATTGCTTTTCCTGCTGTACCACACTTTGTACACTGCCATACACATTGTTTTTCTGCCACGACTTCTAGGTCTGTGTCAGATTCTAAACTGATATTAGCACATTCTGATCCATTGCTTCTCACATAAAACTAGACGTTGCAGGGTGTAAATCATGTTGTTACTGCTGCTACCACAACACACGACACACACTGGATGATTTTAAATAAAAGACAGTTGCAACATCAGGAAACTGGAAGAGTTTGGCGGTGGTGTGGAGCGTTTCCAAACTGCTGTTGAAAGGTGATTGATGACCTCTACATTTAAACTGATCTGTCGCAGTGACGGAATAGCTGAAGGCTCTGCATTCCGTTTCGACTAATTCCTCATTTTGCAATCACGTATGTGATCACTGTTTCGGTGCTAGCCATCCGCAGAAGGTGTTGCCCTCCACAAAAACTCTTTCTCCACCTCAAACAAGCGATGTCAGTCAATCATTATGTGGTAACCAACAGCGTATCAGTGGATGGATGGAGTGGAAAAGACACCTTCGATGTACTGTAAAAATAAGCATCACAGTTGATTATGTGAACAATTTGAGCACTTTTACAGTAATTTCAACACCGACCAATGTTGCGACAGCATGTTTCCCAATTTCCATATAATCACTAAACCGTCCCTTCTCCACTTTGAGAGTATCATTGCAAATGTAGATAGATGACTGTGCAGTAAGTCCATTCATTGTTAATTCTCCAACATTTACATTATAAAAGTATACCTGACAGTGCTCTACATATTTCTAGCATCTCGAGCATAGTACATAATTTATGATCTATCTCTGTGCTGGTGGGAGTCACAGAGCATTCTCAAAGTCTTAGGATGAAATTAGAGAATGAAAGACCCCTCACACTGCAGCACTGTTACCGATTTAATCTGCAGCTGATCAGAAGTAGACCGCTACAGTCCGAATCTCGTGAATGAATGGAGCTTGCCGAGTCCTTGCCCATCCAATAGCACAAGATTTCCCCAGACATGCCCCTGTCGAGGATGTTAGCACCCCTTATCGGTGTATAGTAGTAGATTTGAAATTTTATGCGTAGTGAAGGTGTCTGCACATCAGTGTACTGCATTCTTTTCTGGACATGTCTGTGGGCTGTGCAATGCATTATTTCGATAATTTACGAATTGTTTTCGTGATTGTACATCAGTGTACTGCATTATTTCTGCGATTTATGAGTAGTTTCCAGGTCTGTAAACTGTATATTGTGATCCCAAACACATCAGGGCGAGTGTTTTGTATCAGTGTAATAAAGAAATTAGGTGAAATCCGTCCCTAAATAAATTGTTCCAAAAATAAATAAAGTACACTCCTTTCTCTCTCCAGCAGCCCAGAACAGGCTGAGTCCTTTTCCCACTATTTTTCCCCTCCAGACCGCCATCTTTGATTATGTCATGGGAGGGACAATGGCACCCTCTGGTGGCGGTACTGTGTACTAGGTCAGTTGGTCTCCAGACCACGTGGTGAACACACAAGATGGAGACACTGCCTCAAATTGTTTAAATAGAGACTGTTAAAATAAAGACATTTGTCCATCCTATCCAGCACAGTCTGAGTCCTTTTCCCACCAATTCCTATGAAGAGGAAGTGGCTGGGATACTTAGGTCAGCCCAAGTGACCTATTTTCCCACTATTGTCTTAGGTTAGGTGGAGGTAGTTGTGGTATGTTGTATTGTCCTGCTGGAATTTTAACTTCCCGCCATTTTCTGGGGGGAGGGGAGGGGGATAGGTTAGTGGAGGTAGCTCAGTTGACCTATCTTCCTGCCAAAATTTGAACTTCCTGCCATGACATCATTGTTACATTGCCATATATATCGCCGCCATCTTGAATAAATTTGGCAACAATGGAGAGTAGGGCAGAACAAAGTCTGCTCCACTACTGATGGTTCATGGCAAAAGAAAAAAAAAGAGAGGCTTGTGCCTCATCCACCCTACTCACCCAATCTGGCTCTGTCTGACTTTTATTTTTTCCATGGATGAAGGAAACTCTGAAAGGAAAGCGATTAAGTTATGTGGCTGACATCAAAGAAAACACCTCAATGGCTTTGAACAATGTGCTGCCTCAAGAGTTCCAGAACTATTTTCTACAGTGGCAAAAGCGTTGAGATAAGTGCATTAATGCACTTGGACACCACTTCGAAGGGGCTGAAGTACTGTGAATATAGAGTTCAATAAAATTCAAAATAATCAGAAATTCTGTTTATTTTTGATTCCCCCCTCATATGATATGTGCAAGTATGTTTGCATAGAATAAATGATTTCGAGAAAGTAGGATGTCATTGAAAGACAGGAGTCAGCCAGGACAGGGTCATCAAGTCATTACCCCCTTGTGTTATTGTTGCGGTGGATGCTGTCATCAAAAATTACCCTCAGCGAAGTGTGGAAGACTTTCGGCTCATGCTGGGCATCAGTCAGGTACTCCTCACACCATCATGACAATGCATCTGAAGTTCCAGAAAATCTATGCACAGTGGGTTCCCGACACCTTCAGGACGAGTAGATGTTGAACAGGATGTCGACATCACTGCAGCTCCTGGATTGGTATCACGATGAAGAAAATTGAGTCATGTCCCATACTGTTGCGGAAGATGAAACATAATGTCATCATTTTAATCTGATGAGCAAGTGTCAGATCCAACAATAGAAGCACATGGATTGGCTCCCACCGAAAAAACCCAAAGCCGTGCACGCCAGTTCCGGGAAACTCATGATGACGTTTTCTTCGACTGACTCTCTGGAACACGGCATCACAATTAGCGCGCAGTGGCACAGGGACACTTAGCAAAAAGTGAAGCGCGCCATCAAGTCCAGGCGCCCAGGAATGTTGACGGACATCATCATTCTGTTGCAGGGCAATGCCCGTCCACATGTTGCCAAAGTTGTTTCAACTATGCCGCGAAAGTTTCTTTAGGAAGCCCTTATACATTCTCCATACAATTCTGATCTTTCTCCATGTGATTTCCATATTTTTGGAGACCTGAAGAAAGACATTCGTGGCTGTCTATTTGCCTCCGATGAAAAGGCGCATGCCTGGCAATCACGGTTTCGTAGGCAACTGCAAACATTTTTCCTTGACGGCATTGATCCTTTTGTCCCAAAGTGGGCTAAATGTATCAACAGTCATGGCGATCACTTTAGAAATAACAAACAGATCACTTACTTTTTTTCCATCTGGGCCGTTTTAATTTGATTGCTACTTGTATCGTAATCCTGTTCCACGGGTCAAAGCGACGCGGGTGGCCCTTTTTAGATTGATAGCATAAGTGCAGCAGTGCATAGAAATTACTGAAGTCCAGCACCAAACCTATCGGATGAACTCTAGGGAGCAGCAGGTTGCGTGATTCGTCTTGAGCACCGCACGACGCGATGCTGGGAGTTCACACGGCCGCGAGGGGACTTCAGCAGACGATACAGAAGCTCCGAAGCGATGCATGCAGAGGAACGTTTCACCAAGACCCCCATATCTGGAACAGCAGTATTTGAATTGTGGTGCTGCAAACGGATGTTGAGGATTAGATGGGGCAACGACGCTAACCAGTAGAGTCTTGTTGGTCGTCAAACTTTTTCGCTCAGGACCCATTATTGACATTGTGGGAAGGCACCTTGGGCCGCATATGTAGCGATCATGTTATGAGCTCCCAATAGACTGGATACACCAAGGTTGCGATAGTTTGGCCCGGCCTCAAAGTTCTGATAGTTAAAAGTAAGTACCATTCGGAACATTTGATGTCGACTATTCTCGTTTTCAGGCTGCCGCAAATCTCGGCGACTCCAAAGTTTTGACACTGTAATTCCCTGATGAAGTGTTGTGCTGACTGTGTGAGCAGATGATTAATTAATTAATAACAGTAATTGTATTTATATTTAAATGAATTATGCAAAATGAGACACAATCACAAATGTTTACTAAGCGCTTTGAATGTCATTTTTGCGGTACTCATTGCGTTGTGTTACAACAGCCTTAATTTTATTTCATATTCCTTGCTTCAAATATGTACCGCGTTTGAAAATATTATCGCGAAACAGGGGAGAGAGTGTCACTGACATGACACAGAATTTGTGGTGGACATCATTAAAACAGACGAGCTTTCGTTGCGGCGGAATCTTCTCACGAAATTTCAATCGCCGACTTTTTCCTCCGAATGCGAAAATATTTTGTTAACCCCAACCTACATAGGGAGAAACGATCATCATAATAAAATAACGGAACTCGAAAGCTCGCACGGAAAAATATTGGTGTTCGTTTTTTCCGCGAGCTGTTCGAAAATGGAATAAAAGAGAATTATTATGAAGGTGGCTCGATGAACCCTCTGCCAAGCACGCAAGTGTGATTTGCGGAGTATCCATGCAGACGCGTGTAGATGTGGATGACCGTCTATGTAATGTGCATTCATGAATCTATTTTACTTCCACGTGAAATTTATACCATAGCAGCTGTTCGGTACAACGCACGCGAGCCCATGGGTTGTTAACACCGGAAGACAAACAGGAAAGCATTCCTTCCTTTACGTCCCCTCACCCTACAACGACATCTCTGTCTGCTTCATCACCCAGCATCACCTCTGTGGTAGTCGGCCAACTTTTCAAGAAGTCACATACAGCGAACAGTTGCAAATGGTGTTCTTTACTGGTTTATAAGTTACATTTTTTCAGAAGCTATTAAACACTAGCAGCTGTTGCAAATGGAAATGTATATCCAGTACCGATAAACAATAAATATTTGCCATTTGCAACTGTTGGCTTTATCTGTCTCCACCGTCGAATAAAATTATTGTGCAGTTGATGACATTGGTCATCCATATTCATGATATTAAAATCGTCCAAAATAGGAAACAGGAGCCGGCCGGGGTGGCCGAGCGGTTCTAGGCGCTACAGTCTGGAGCTGCGCGACAGCTACGGTCTCAGATTCGAATCCTGCCTCGGGCATGGGTGTGTGTGATGTCCTTAGGTTAGTTAGGTTTAAGTAGTTCTAAGTTCTAGGGGACTGATGACCTCAGAAGTTAAGTCCCATAGTGCTCAGAGCCATTTGAACCATTTGAACCAGGAAACAGGAATTTTAAACTGTCGAGTGCCAGTTTGGCAACTGTTGGATTTCGATGGATATAGTCACAGGAATCGAGTGTTGTCGTGCGCATTTTGACAACTAGATTTTTAGTGATGTGTAGATTCTAAACTCTTTTCGAGAAGTGAATGTGAAAATAATATTACTATCTCTGTAAGTATTTTTGTTCATTTCTGAACAGGAAAACTACATTCTCGAAAAATTATTAAACAGATCAGGCTCGATATTACACGATGATAAATCCAATATCACGAAATCC
Source organism: Schistocerca cancellata (assembly GCF_023864275.1). NCBI lineage: Eukaryota > Metazoa > Arthropoda > Insecta > Orthoptera > Acrididae > Schistocerca > Schistocerca cancellata. The sequence goes on from NC_064631.1 coordinate 677,464,229, forward strand.
ATCTATGAAATGGAGAAGGATTCTGTTACTGAATGTATGGAAACAGTAACGTAGAGCTTCCATTTGTCGCCGAATCATATGAGGAATTTGCTAAAGCGGACTCACTGGAACACGCGCGACTGCACTTCAGGGCACTGGAATACATTTTGGAAATGTATTGCGGTCAAGGAACTTAAACTTATGTGGTTTCGTGTGGTGCACTGTTAACATTACTTGACTTTTTGGATTCGGATGCTGAGAACCGCCGGGCATAAGAATATTTAATTCGGTCGGCAGTTTGACGACCATTGCACTTGACTAGATCATGAGTTACGGAGAAATCTGGGGCCACGCGAGGCAATACCGACCCTACGACTTATCTTAAAGAGAGACTGGTTCGTAAAAGCTTTGACAATATCAACTGGAGGACACCCTCTGGAATTCTGAAGGTAGCAAGGATAAAATACGGTGAGCGATAGGTTATCTAAAGTTTTAGCAGAAACCAGACTGCTGTTGTAAAGAGTCGAAGAACATGAAAGGAAAGCAGTAACTGTGAAGGGATTGCGAACAGATTTAGCCTGCCGCTGATGTTTAGTTTTTATGTCGAGCAAGCGGTACTGGAAATCAAGGACAAATGACTCACTGAATTCCTCCATACACTTTGGATAATACCTTGTAGAGTGGAGCGACACGACTGTAAAGCATCATTTATCTTAAAATTCTTGTTCTCTTTTGCTGCCTTGCATTTGACAAACCCCCAAATAAGTTCAATGGTGATGAATTCGCAGTGCACCACACGAAACCACAGAAGTTTAAGTTCCTTGACGGTAATACATTTCCAAAATGTATTCCAGTGCCCTGAAGTGCAGTCGCGCGTGTTCCAGTGAGTCCGCTTTAGCAAATTCCTCATCTGATTCGGCGACAAATGGAAGCTCTACGTTACTGTTTCCATACATTCAGTAACAGAATCCTTCTCCATTTCATAGATGGATTTCGTGATATTGGATTTATCATCGTGTAATATCGAGCCTTATCTGTTTGATAATTTTTCGAGAACGCTCCCAAACCAATCTTCGTAGTATGCGTCATTCATCTCAGAATGATAATTGCGCCTTCTTGTTGCCCAATATAACATCAGCCAGCATTCTGCACAAATCCACCTTCTTTCCCAATGTGGCATTTTATAACTCTTTTTCCAGAATCGGATGCTGTTTGAATTCCTCGTTTTCAGCCATTCCACACTTGAACACTTGCTCTCTGATTATCCTGTACATTTTCTGATATATAAAACATTTCTTGTTCCGGCCATCCAAACTTCCTGGAATAATTTATACTACATCAACTCTCAGCAGTGTAATAAATAGTCCATCCGGCGTTTGCTAAGTGTCTCATATCCCGCAAGAATACATTTCTTTTTCCATCTACTCTGTTATTTTCCATCAGCACAGGTTTTTTTGTTGAACTTTTTGTATCCGAGGCCCAATTTCCGAACAGAAAGCCAAGGAGTTGTTTCATTCATACACTATACGATCAAAAGTACCCGGACACTACCAAAACATATGTTTTTCATATTAGGTGCATTGTGCTGCCACCTACTGCCAGGTGATCCGTATCAGCGACCGCAGTAGTCATTAAACGTCATGAGAGAGCAGAATAGGACGCTCCGCGGAACTCACGGACTTCGAACGAGGTCAGGTGATTGGGTGTCATTTGTGTCATATGTCTGCAAGCAAGATTTCCGCACCCCTAAACATTCCTAGGTCCACTGTTTCCGATGTGAAGGGACACGTACAGCGCAAAAACTTATAGGCCGACCTCGTCTGTTGACTGACAGAGACTGCCGACAGATTAGATTAGATTAGATTAATATTAGTTCCATGGATCATGAATACGATATTTCGTAATGATGTGGAACGAGTCAAATTTTCCAATACAAGACATAATTAAGTTAATTTAACAACATACTTAAGTTAATATAACAACTTTTTCATTTTTGTGTTTTTTTATTTTTATTTTTTTTATTAATATATTTTTTTTAATTTATATCTAAAAATTTCTCTATGGAGTAGAAGGAGTTGTCATTCAGAAATTCTTTTAATTTCTTCTTAAATACTTGTTGGTTATCTGTCAGACTTTTGATACTATTTGGTAAGTGACCAAAGACTTTAGTGCCAGTATGATTCACCCCTTTCTGTGCCAAAGTTAGATTTAATCTTGAATAGTGAAGATCATCCTTTCTCCTAGTATTGTAGTTATGCACACTGCTATTACTTTTGAATTGGGTTTGGTTGTTAATAACAAATTTCATAAGAGAGTATATATACTGAGAAGCTACTGTGAATATCCCTAGATCCTTAAATAAATGTCTGCAGGATGATCTTGGGTGGACTCCAGCTATTATTCTGATTACACGCTTTTGTGCAATAAATACTTTATTCCTCAGTGATGAATTACCCCAAAATATGATGCCATATGAAAGCAACGAGTGAAAATAAGCGTAGTAAGCTAATTTACTAAGATGTTTATCACCAAAATTTGCAATGACCCTTATTGCATAAGTAGCTGAACTCAAACGTTTCAGCAGATCATCAATGTGTTTCTTCCAATTTAATCTCTCATCAATGGACACACCTAAAAATTTGGAATATTCTACCTTAGCTATATGCTTCTGATTAAGGTCTATATTTATTAATGGCGTCATAGCATTCACTGTACGGAACTGTATGTACTGTGTCTTATCAAAACTCAGTGAGAGTCCGTTTACAAGGAACCACTTAGTAATTTTCTGAAAGACAGTATTGACAATTTCATCAGTTAAGTCTTGTTGAAGAGGGTCGTAATGCGTAACAGGCAGACATCTATCCAGACTATCACACCGGAATTTCAAACTGCGTCAGGATCCACTGCAAGCACTATGACAGATAGGCGGGAGGTGAGATAACTTGGATTTCATGGTCGAGCGGCTGCTCATAAGCCACACATCACGCCGGTAAATGCCAAACGACGCTTCGCTTGGTGTATGGAGCGTAAACATTGGGCGATTGAATAGGGGAAAAACGTTGTGTGGAGTGACGAATCACGGTACACAGTGTGACAATCCGATAGCAGCGTATGGGTATGGCGAATGTCTGGTGAACGTCGTCTGCCAGCGTGTGTAGTGCAATGACTGGATGTTGTGTGCTGTCCTTAGGTTAGTTAGGTTTAAGTAGTTCTAAGTTCTAGGGGACTGATGACCATAGATGTTAAGTCCCATAGTGCTCAGAGCCATTTGAACCATTTTTTGTGTAGTGCAAACAGTAAAATTCGGAGGCTGTGTTGTTTTGTTGTGGTCGTGTGTTTCAAGGAGGGGGCTTGCACCCCTTGTTGTTTTGCGTGGCACTATCAGAGCACAGGTCTACATTGATGTTAAAGCATCTTCTTGCTTCCCACTGTAGAAGAGCAATTCGGGGAGCAATTCGGGGATAGCGATTGCAACTTTCAACACGATCGAGCACCTGTCCATAATGCACGGTCTATGGCGGAGTGGTTGGTTACTCGAAAATAACATCCCTGTAATGGACTGACCTGCACAGAGTCCTGACCTGAATTCTGTACGACACCTTTGGGATGTTTTGGAACGCCGGCTTCGTACCAGGCCTCACCAACCGACATCGATACCTCTCCTCAGTGCAGTACGGGCTACCATTCCCCAGTAACCTTCCAGCACCTGACTGAACGTATGCTACGAGAGTGGAAGCAGTCATCAAGGGTCGACCAACACTATGTTGAATTCCAGCATTACCGATGGAGGGCGCTACGAACTTGAAAGTCATTTTCAGCCAGGCGTCCGGATACTTTTGATCACATAGTGTATCAATAAGGTTTCCCATTTGAGACTATAACTTTTCCAATTCGGCACCTGGTGTCGAAAACTGCTTTCCCACATCGAAGTTGTGGATTTTCCTTCTTCGACTGTCTGTGTAAACTCGTCCAATGCAAACGTCTGCCGCCGGCCACAACTCTTTTTTTTGGTCATACAAGACGTGAAGTTTCTCTATATTCTCTCGAAATTCGCTTGGCTATACTTTCACTAATAGCGACACTGAATGTGATACGGAACTACTCGCGTCATATTCTTCGTCGGCCTCAAAGTAAGCACGCGCACTGAAAGCCACTGATCACCATGAATTTCTGACAACTCTGTAAATGATGCGTGGTTTCACACAAGTACAAGTCAACTAATTACATCACGAGTCTATCTAAGAGGGTTCAAAAAAGTGACGGGATGCACGATTGTTTCGTATCTCACGGGAAGACACGAAGTAAACATTTCAACAAGGAGTTATAAAGTGGAAATACCGTTCAGAGGTCCGGCAACATAGGATATGCGAGCACGCGGCACATGTAGACGCAAAAGCAAATAAACAAAACACGCGAGATAGTGCTTTCTGTAGATTAATGCGCGTAAAAACAACAGAGGTGTGAAAGGCAACAACAGAGCTTGCATTTACACTTTTCGTCTGCTTAATACATATTACTATTGGTCGAATTGCGGCAATCTGCATCCAACATTTTTATGACAAAACGACTGATCGGAAAGTAACGAAAATTCGCCTGTGAGTAAGGAATGATTGTAGTTTTAAACTGTGAAAAGGAAATTTTTCTCCTAATTACTGTCTGACTTCTATGACTCCTCAAAGATGAGACGCGCCAAAAAATGGCCGAAAAACCATGTTTCTTTTAAATATTAACGCGTATGTCGCCTCGTCGACTATTTTTCAACTAAAATATAATATTCGTACACAAAATAAATAGAACCTTTCCACAATTCAGGCAAGGTACAACACATCGGTGACATGAAATGAAATGATCGTATGGCATTGATTGCTGGGATCACCACCTGGGGATGTTCGGCCTCCGAGTTGCAAGTCTTTTCAAGTGACGCCACACTTCGCGACTTGCGTGTTGATGTTGATGGAATGATGATGAGGACAACACAACCAGTCTCTGAGCGGAGAAAATCTTTGACCCGGCCGGGAATCGAACCGGCGTCCGCTGCATAGCAGTCACATGCGAAGACCACCTTTTTCTTTTTTATCACTCTTTTTTCTTGAAACTGAGAATGGCCCTGGGGGCAAAGTGGGCAGGGGTCATTTATGAGGCCTGGCCGCAATGTCTCCATCGCCAGACAGGAACATAAGGAAGGGGCAAATAGCCACAACAAAGTATTCATTTATTTACTGACAAAAAATAAATTGATCCTTTCCATGACTTGTCTCTATCGCCAAGATTTTAAAAGAAGAAGGGATACACTGTACTTGCGTGAGAAAAAGAAAACAAACGTAACATTTCTGGAACACACACAACATACTCCATGTCGATACTCCACGGGCGCCGCCTCCCCATCTTCATAGCATGTCTTCTCGTAATGTCGTGTAAATACCATTATATGTTCAGTCTTCTGCTTGGGAATGTATCAAACTTATCTCCTGCCATTATCCAGTTACACGGCGGATCGTGGAAGATGCAAGAAGTTCGATACATGTTGGCTGTACTTAAGTTTCTTCGCAATGACGATCGTTTAAATAGTGTCAAAAAGTCCTATGACACCACCTCCAAACAGGGAGAAATCGATTTTGCCTAGTTCCTTTTAACAAGGTAACAATGGGATATATTAAATACAAATAAATACGTATTTCATCAATATTACAAAGATTATTAAATTATACCTAAAATTTGAATAAATTACCTAAAATAATTATAAAACCAAATTCTAAAGTCACGTGACCTCGTATCTACGAGACAGCGTTTTGTTTCGTCCTCGGGGAATAAGCAACCTCAGGGTAGAGGAGAGTGCGTGAATCGACTTCAGCAGGCCACATCCGTAAAAAGAGAGCCATAATTTGACGCACAAAATATCGTACCACATCTCTTCCGACGGCCTACGATGTAGCCAGTGACTGTATCCTAAACGTTGCAGTTCAGACGTAAAGGTAAACAGGCAAGATGAATCCTATGGAGTCTTTCTCGAGTAATCTGTTTTCTGTTCATCACCCAGTCAGCTAAGGAGGCATACAGAACAACCCATAGATGTTCGTCACGCGATGTTACCGGAAAATGAGCTCTAAGTCAGGGATCAGTCATTGTGAAATGGAAAAAGCTATTTGAGTAGCAATATAACTTGTACTGGCCGGAGAAGAGAGGATACAAAATGAAGACAGTCGATACAGAGAAAAAGTTTTCTAAAAAAGAGAACTTTACTAACATCTAACATAAATTTGACTGTTAAGAAGCTCTTGCTGAAAATGTTTGTCTAGAGTGTATTCTTTTACGGAAGTGATACATGGACGATAAACAGATTAGAGAAGAAGAGAACAGGAGCCTTTGAATTATACAGAGGAACGTTAAGGATTAGATAGGTCGGATAACTAATGAAGAAAAACCTTAATCGAATTTTGAAAAAAAGAATTAGTGGGACAGCTGGACGAAAAGAAGGGGTTAGTTGACAGGACACATCCTGAGGTATCGTCAGTTTGGCGATGGTTGGAAGTGTGGGGAGTAAAAATTGACTTGCTACTAAAACTGTATCCAAATTAGTCTTCGAACTGAAGACCACAACGGGAACATCAGTACTTTTTATAAATAAGAATACACTTGTGAGCCTACCGCTTTGGTGCCTGTGTATAACAGAGACTATAACGAAGCTGCTTGCAGAGAGTTGCCCAATATTTATATCAACTCAAAAACACGAGATCCGTTCAAAAAATTCCGGTACATTCGTAATTTCGTGCCAGTGGTGTGTTGAAGCGAAATGCCGTTGGCATCCCTCCACGCGCCTGTGTTTAATGTTTAAACTGCCAGGAGTTTCATCGTTGTACGTCTGTCCGTTATTGTTCAGTGCTGTATTGGGTAGAACGTTGTGTCGTACGGCTTGCGAATTTCGAGAAGGCAGAGTCTGAGGAGCAGCGCGTCTCCATTAACTTTTGCGTTACACTCAAGAGAATCCTTACAGAGAGACACCAAATGATGCAGGAAGCCTACGGTGATGAGTGCTTAAGCCGTACTCGGTGGTACGACTGGTTCACGGAGGATGCTAAGTTCACCCAACCTGGATATGATGTGACGTCATTATGACGTAATACGCTTTAGTCGATTAACACACCTATCGTCTTTTACGAACGTTCGAGATTCTAAACTGTCGTCAGCTAGTGGCTTGTTTTGACACGTGCGATTCTGATAACAGCTCAGTGTGGCAGCGTATATGTATTTCGCCAAAATAAGAGAGCTGGATATTAATAGAAATATTCCTGACCGTGGCCTTGAAAACACCACGGACAACACGTTTCGTAAAAAAGTGAAGTCTTCTTATATCCCGACTGATTAGATTGTGTGATTGTTGTATTGAACGCTTACGCCGTAAATAATATTTATTTATTATCAATATTTTAGTATGGTTTCATAAATTGGTCTTGTCAGTACATATTAGATTGTAGCAGCATACTCTTGCTGACTTTTTTTTTAAATTTATATAGCTGAAAGAGAACGCGTGCAAGTTTGTTAGCTAAGTAATTTATATGTCCATCCCAAGATAGTCTTTTATCAACCATAATTCCAAGTAATTTTACACTTGGACCGCAGAGACAGGTACCTTAGTGTCCAGTAATGACTGGAGTGTAGAATGATTGAATTTCGAACTTAAAAAGAAAAATATGAGGCATTGTTGAAGAAAAATCGTCGACCGGAGATGAAATACCAGGGGAAGTGGATTTCTCAATGTAATCTTAACCAAAGGTTAGTGTCTTGACGCATCTAAAGATTTTGGCTGCTGAGTGCTTCTTCTCACCGAGTACGAATAACCGACGCACTTCAGCTGGGTCAGAAGTACATCAATTTGTGCTTGAGATTCACAATAACCACGCAATTGCCCGTCGTCATCGATGCTGAACTCTTTCAGCTTTTCTCTCATTGTCTCTTGAATGCTGAACACATAATTAGAGACGAGCAAACGAAAAACAACGCACAGGACACAAACACAGTACAATACACGATTTAAACGCAAAACACATTTAAACGAATGGCCCAGAGCACAGCGCTACCCTGTCACAACCTTTCGAAAGTTCACAAACGTCGAATAGTCGATATACGGTTTCTATCGTTTTCGATGTAGCGTGTATACGTCATAATGACGTCACATCGTATCCAAGACCGGTGAACTTAGCATCCTCCCTGGTTCACACGGTTTAAAAATGGCCGGGCGGAAGTTAAAGATGACCCTCGTTCAGTACGCCCTTTGACGTCCACTGACGACGCTCATGTCAGAAACATCAACGAAATTGTGTGTGCCAATCGAAAACTGACTGTCCGAGAGACTGCAGAAGAATGTGACATTTCAGTTGGCTTATGCCAGGAAATCCTGTCACAGCATCTTGGAATGCATCGTGTTGCCGCCAAGTTCATCCCACGGCTCAAGAGTCAAAACCAGAAAGACCTCCGCCTCGCAATCTGTGAAGAGCTTTTGGATCGCGCAAATGAGAACGAGATGTTCCGTCAGACGGTAATAACTAATGATGAGTCATGCGCCTACGGTTATGCTGTTGAGACCAAGGTTCAGTCTTCACACTGGGTCTCTATGACCAAAATAGCTCGTCAGGTCATGTGAAATGTCAAAGCCATGCTGATAGTATTCTTTGACATTGACGCATTAGTTCATCATAAATTCATGCCACAGGGACAAACTGTTAATCGATGGTACTATTGGGACGTGTTGCGACGCCTGCGAGAAAATGTGAGAAGGAAACTGCTGAAATGTGACGAGACATTTCATGGCTCTTGCGTCACGATAACGCACCCAGACATTCATCACTGTTGGTGCCTGACTACTGCACAAAAAAACGAAATCACTGTGCTGCCCCATTCCTCCGTACTCTCCAGATCTGGCCCCTGCGGACTTTTTTTTTATTTCCGAAGTTGAAAATTCCGTTGAAAGGACGAAGATTTGTAACGATAGACGAATTAAAGGAAGTTTGCAGATGGCGCTTCGCGCGAGACAGTGAAAGGCGTACCAACACTGCTTCTGGAAGTTGAAACGGCGTTGGGAGAGCGGAGGATCAATTGTGAAGGACAGTATTTCGAGGGACACCATGCACAATAAGTAAAAGGTAAGCGTAGAAAAATTATGTGGACAAAGTTCCGGAACTTTTTGAACAGACCTCGCATTTCCTTTAAACCTTCTTTTTTTTTAGCTTTTTAACTCGGTTCATAATATTTCCGATAAGCACGCTCGCCGGGCAGAAGCTGTTACTGTAGTTGCATTACATCTCACAGAGTACGCTTCAGACTGAAACCTGCTGAGAGGAAATGGCAATCGTCATTTCATAAGCCACCGGCTTGTTTCTGCTCATGATGACGTGAAAGACTGGATCAACTTGGTTTATCTCTTGTTATTAGTAAGACTGGCTAATGTGTATATTGGCCCTTTTGGTAAAAAAAAGAGACAAGGGAGACAAATAACCACAATCACAAAAACATAATTACGACAATGCGGATTAATAATGCAGGGGGCTGAGAAAGCCTGGGAGTCTGGAACGAAACTTTAGAACCTGATCACAAATCAGCCCCAACTTGCAAGAATCGTCGTACATTCGGCATCAATGCCGAGTCACTATCATATTGTTAGCGGTAATGCTCGAGGAACTGACGTTCTTTGAGTGATTTTGAGTCATTTCCGTTACACGCGACCGTTGGTGTGGAAGTGCTTATCGTCTGTGGCCACTTGATAGGGGCCAATTACATAGACCCTCCTGCCCTGCCGCGCACACTGCGATAAAGGCTAACTATCAGGCGGCGTTTCTGCCATACAGTGTAGAAAGCAACTCGGTTAGCAGCCTAGAAGCACTGGAGTATTGGTCGAGCGGGATTGTCTATCGTCCCATACTATAACGGATTTCCCATGTCTGAAGGTTAAAAAAATGATCTCGTACGCACCTTGTATGGAACACTACAATCCAGTATTTAATATTTTCTCTCGCATTTATCTTATTTGTGTAAACCATTTTTCCAAATTACATCCTCCGTAGGTCGCTGATCAGTATATTAAAGCATAAATTTGTCTTATAACGCGTTTGTCGGAGTCAGGGGAAGGTACATCACATTACGTGTGTGTGTGTTAGACAACGCATTTACACGGATTGGATGCATGCTTGCACATAATAGGAGATACTACCTGCAGGTAGCATTGTTGTATTTGTCCACGAACGACACCTGTGCGATATCCATTATAAATTGCAAGTGTCGGTCGTGATCAGAATAGTAGCCGGCCGGAGTGGCTGTGCGGTTCTAGGCGCTACAGTCTGGAGCCGAGCGACCGCTACGGTCTCAGGTTCGAGTCTTGCCCCGGGTATGGATGTGTGTGATGTCCTTAGGTTAGTTAGGTTTAATTAGTTCTAAGTTCTAGGCGACTGATGACCTCAGAAGTTAAGTCGCATAGTGCTCAGAGCCATTTGAACCATCAGCATAGTATTCTGCATAGTTCTGAGTGCAGTATGTCGGAGCTGAGTGTCTTCGGACGTGGGCACATTGTCGATCCGCGTATAGTGGGTGGTCCCGTAACCAAGGGAGCCGAAATGTTTGGTGTTTCAAGAGGCACCGTATCTAAGTTCTTTTTTACCTCATACAGGGAAAGGGGAAGAAATATCATTCACTAAGTCTCAAGGCAGCAAAAAATATGTGTTGAGTTATCACGACAGACACTCACTGAAGAGGACTGCGACGAAAAATACGAGGATAACAGCTGCAAAGTCACTGCAGAACTGAATGTCGCACTCGCGAACCCTGTCAACGTCAAAACTACACGAAGGGAGCTCCAGAAGGTGGTAACTGCAGGGCGGGCTAGAATTCCAAACCCAATATCAGTGATGCAAATGCACGTACCAGGAAAACGTGGTGCCGAAGCCATAGAACCTGGACTATGGGGCAAGGGCGCCCGTACGGTAGTTTGTTGGGTTGGTTGGTTGGTTGTTTTGGGGAAGGAGACCAGACAGCTAGGTCATCGGGCTCATCGGATTAGGGAAGGATGGGGAAGGAAGTCGGCCGTGCCCTTTGAAAGGAACCATCCCGGCATTTGCCTGGAGCGATTTAGGGAAATCACGGAAAACCTAAATCAGGATGGCCGGACGCGGGATTGAACCGTCGTCCTCCCGAATGCGAGTCCAATGTCTAACCACTAGTTTGTTGGGGAGAGGGGATGGATAGACCTGTGGTATGACGTATTTTTTAATATTTTGGAAGACGAATGACGACTTCTAGGTAGTTATAAAAAAGTTCCAGTTCCAATCCTGTTAAAAACCTATATAATACCTATTTTTAAATTACATTCCTAGAAGAAAAACACCTGAGTAAACTATTTTTTTTCTTCCTCCACAGCTATGGTAGAGGCTCCTCCTTAGGACCCGGTGTGGGTGGCCTTGCTGTGGAGCGATGCAAACAATCATTTGATCGGATGAGTCTTGTTTCACACTATTTTCAAAATCTGATCTACTTTACATCCCGAGAATGAGAAGTGGCAGGGGTTTGTTGATGATATCGGCAGCCATATCGTGGTATTTGGGGTACTCTGCAAGTTTTCAATATTGCCAAGGATTAGGTGACCATTTTGACTGATCAGGTCCATCCCATGGTACAATTTTCGTTTCCCAATGGTGATACTCTGTTCAAAGACGACAGAGCCCATATTCACACAGCACACGTCGTTCAGAAGTGGTTTTGTGAACACAAAAATGAATTGTCACTCTCCCCTAGCCATCGCAGTCACTACATTTCAATATTAAGGAGTCTTGTTGTTTCCTTTGGAGAGAAGGATACGAGATCGCTGTTCACCTCCATCATCGTTAGTTGAACTTGCAAATTTTGCAGGAAGAATTATATAAGATTCCCCAGAAAACCATATACTCTGAGACGACTGGACACAGTTCCGAATACCAACGATTTTCCTACAACGTATTAGGCATATCAATGTGTTGTGTTATTGGTGTTTCGGTGTTTCCATATTTTTGTACAGCCCCTGTAAGTTTGTAATTGCCTTATAGAAACTGTGGACTTTATTAGGCATAAAAGTAATTTAAATAATACAGTCTGTGTATGATTAAATAATACTTCGAAACTTCTAAAGTTGCGAGATCGTTATTCACCTCCATCATCGTTTGCTGAACTTGCAAATTTTGCAGGAAGAATGATATAAGATTCCCCAGAAAACCGCATATCCTGAGAAGACTGGACACAGTTCTGAATGTCAACGATTTTCCTACAACATATTAGGCACATTAATGTGTTGTGTTATTGGTGTTTCGGTGTTTCCATATTTTTGTACACCCCCTGTAAGTTTGGGATTGCCTTATTGAAACTGTAGACTTTATTAGGTATAAAAGTAATTTAAATAATACAGTCTGTACATGATGAAATAATACTTCGAAACTTCTACATTTGCGACAAAAATGAAGGACGCTTTACTTACACGAGCCAATACTAACTGATGCTCCGAACCAACAGCAATTACGCGTAGGCAATATGTTTACTTTAGTCGTCAGGAGCCAACATTTGACATTAGTTGTTATACGAATACGATGAACACTGAGGCTCAAATGTCTAACTTGCCCTCTAATCAACTTGCACGGTTGTGTATGTTTATTTAGAAAGATGGGAAAATTAAAACAGAATTTTACACTATATTAATTAATGGAAAATATTCTGGTTACTACACTGTACATGTTCTTTCCTTACTAAATTAACTGTTGATCGGGGTAAAAATTTGGAATTATTATTTGTGTCCCTTATTGGAGTGCCGTAGACGTTGACAACGCTAGGTCGAGTGTTTCAATGGGTTAAACAAATGGTCCTTAGCTCAAAGCTGCTAATTCCTATAACGGGCAATTCGCTTTGTTCATAATCGTTTTAGAAAGAACCGACGTCGCTTGCAAGGTAATGTACTTGTCAGATAACTTGAACAATGCGTACATATATTCTCACTGTCTGATTCAGTTATCACCTGTTTTAAATGGAACCTCATCAAAGTAGCATGCAACATTGGTCAAATTGGCGTTAAGTGCATTATTCGCGCAACCTATGCTGACACACGGCACGGTACCTGATACGGGCGACTTGTAAATGAGAGACACCTTTATGGTCGCTCCCATCAGTGAATACGCCGAGTGTCAACTTGGACTGTGCGAATAGTACTCAGCTGTGCAGAACTTGAGGACGAAAATAAGTTTTGAATGATGTGTCACTGCCACGTAACGTAGTTCGATGAAACCTGGACCATGGATAGCACCATAGGTAACTCAAAGAAATACGCAATGTGACGGACAAAAACGGCACTTTTATTCAAAGAGAATAATTACACTGAAGTCACGGCGATTTATGATGGTCCCCTGGACAATACAAAAAGTGGGGCACACATGGTGTGTGGTCACCACGAACAGCAACGTACGTTCTGCAACGTGGTGCCATGCTGGTGACAAGGTTAATCTGGAGTTCTTCTGGTATGGCGTTCCATTTCCTCCATTAGTGCTGATGACTACTGCTGGATGATCGTTAGTGCGTGTGGAAGGGCTGCAACACGCCTCCCTCCCGTATCCCACTCGTGCTCGACGCTATTTAATGCCTGCCTGCGTTGCACTTGAATTCCTCTTCTTGAGGATGTTAAGGGGGAGTTTGTTGTCGTTAGACATTTACTCCACTTAGATGGGTTGAAGTTACTGGGACGTTTGGGAATAACTGGGACGGTTGTGCACGTTTAGGTGCATATGATTGCCGGTCAGAGACAGGCGATAGGTCACGTGAATTGACAAGTGTGCGTCGGCTAGGGGCCTTTACTTGACTGGCCCTGTCGACGCCTGGGACTGTCAGTCAGCGACTGACAGAGCGGATATTAGATGATGATGGTGATGGATGATGGATGTCGGGCGCAGTGAGGAGGAGGGTCTTCTAAGTCCTCCTGGCGTCTGGGTACCTCTTCTTGTCCTTCTTCTTCTTCTTGTTGTGGTATGTGTCTGCAAATGACACTTTGGGATATGTCACATCCTCCCAGTTGGCAGCTTCAGCGTCTTCGGCGGTCCTCGCCTCTTGTTGTTGTCTTGTGCTCTCTTCTTCTTGTTCTTGTTTTTCTATTGAGACGAAGAGAGCTTCCCACTGAACAGGCGTGAGAGGTGGGCGGGCGTTGTAGGACCTGAGAGTATCCAAGTGAATGGACACTACCTTCTCCAACTGCGTCTTGGAGAGGGCAAGGAGCCTCCTCGATGGTGACTTGGGTTGCCATGTTCTTTGCCGCAATGATTGTCTGTGCGGCTGCGTCTTGTGTTCCCACCCTCGTGGCTTCCTGTATTACTACAGGTTCCACGGGGGCGGCAGTCTGCGTGTCAGCATCCTTCTTCTGTGCTGTGTGGGGCTGGCTGGCCAATGCATCACGGAGAATGTGCACCAGCAGCCGAGCCTCGGCTAGTTCGGCTTGGAGTGTTGCCCTCTCTTCCGCCATTGCGGCTTTGAGGGCAGCAATTTCTTCATCGGCGGCGGCGCGGACCCTGGCGCACGCCTCGCTGACTGCGTCTGGTGGTACAGCCACGTCATCGGCCACCACGGAACCGCCAGAGGCGGGGGGTGGCGAGGACGCAACGGCCTCGGCTGTATCCAGGTTCTTGGTGGTCTTGTGTCTCCGTCTGGCTTTGTCGCCGCGACTCCAGTTCTTGATATAGCTGCACCCGCGGTAATTCGCCGCGTGGGGGCCGCCACAATTGGCGCAGCAGCGTGTGGCGTCTTTCTTGGTGCAGTGGCGCGAATCGTGTGCTTGCGCACAGCGAAGGCACGACACTGCATTACGGCAGTACTTGGCAACATGGCCAAGTTTTTGGCAGCGATAGCACTGCTCCTTCCGCTCCGCCGTCTTCTTGCGTTCCCCGTCTTCTGATGCGCCGAGCACGAGGCTCAGCAATTGCAGCAGGGCAGCAGCTTTGCCTCCCTTTCCGCGTCGTCCATACATGCTGGGGAGCTAGCGCTAACATGCAGCGATCAGCTCACCTCCGCGGCGCTATTTAATTCGGGGGAACGGCAGACCAGTCCATTCGCCGTAAATCGTCTCATTCCAAGGGTTCCCTCACCTTTGCTGTTTAATGCGGTCGCGCATTGCCATCCATAAAAATTAAGTCAGAGCCCAATGTGAAAGAGAAGAGTGTGAAAATAACGTTGACGTGTGAGTGTTACCATGTCCAAAGATTTGGAGGTCAGTACACACACACACAACATTATACCTCCCAATACCTTAACATGTGGACCACAAAAACGGTCATCTTCGACAATGTTCTTGGACGCATTGCGTGTTCTCAACTCTCACCATTGCTCCAGAAGCTGGAACATTGTGGAATACAGGGAGGAGCTTTCGACTGGTTGGCCTGCAAGCTTCCGGGTTCTGTCAATTGCAACCATGACTTTAATAGAATGGCAAAGGTAATGTAAATCGGAACACTGGGAGGAGTTGTAGTATAAATAACCATTGATTTGTTCTTTATTAATATCACATGACAAATGATGCTAAAGAAACGCTACGCAAACATTTTATCTGACAATCGCTTTCAATAATATGCGGTCTATCGTTCACAAAGGATCAGCCGGGGATCAACGCACCACACTAAGCAGAACTTATCGCTTTATCTGACTTCATAAATGTGAATCTGTGGTATGGCCCAAAAGCTATGCTACTATCAAGCATTTATGCTCTACTATTTCACAAATAAAAATATTGTTCCAAAGACCAGGGTGCTGAGAAGCGTATTTTGGAGCCCCACGCCGTACCAGCAAATACTTAAGGGGCTCCGGAAAGGCTCAAAATCATGAAAAGTTCAATTTTTACTTTTTTGCGTTTTCTGAATCTGCCGACTATTACCTTTTAATAGATATATAATTTATTCAATTCCGAAGACTACAACTATTTTTAATTTTTTTTTTAAATGTGTTCTACATGGACGTGACCCACTGTGGCGCTGTTAAACTGCTGTCAAATGGTGTTATTATTAACGTCCGTGTTCATCAGGTACATTTTAGTGATGTGAGATAAAGTATGTGTTGTGGCTAACCTGCGATGGTTCAATATATATCGCTGGTGTGATTGTCGGTTGTTTCATGTTTATTTACTCTGTCGTTATCTCGAAAATATTCGTAATTAATTCTGTTTCTTGAGTCTCTGTTTTGTTGAAGTATAATAATGAGTAAAAGTAAAGTTATTAGAAATACACAAAGTGTCGACGAAATGAAGAAGGCTGTTTGGGCTATTTTTTTTTTCATACTTCTTCAACCGATGAAAATCCCCAACATAGCTTGTGTCCCAAAGAAGAAGACAGTTGGTGTAAATATAACAAAGGATTGCTAACTGGTGAAGTGTACACTCACAAGCATAGTCTGCCTCATGCAATAATGGAGGTGATAAAACCTATTTTCAGAGACTTAGCAGCACCTGAACTGTTGAAAAAGTGTATTCACGGAAAAAAGTGTAAATAGTGTTATATGGTCGAGAATCCCCAAGACTGTATTTGTTGGAATAGAAACACTTCACTTTGGTGTGTATGATGCTGTTGCGACTTTCAATGATGGCAACATTGTAAGGTGCAAGGTATTTAGAAATATGGGAATGAAGATAGGTTCTAACATGGTACGAGCGATGCTTGCTTTAGACAAGGAACGCCTTCGGGCTGCAGACAGGGCTGTAAAGAGTCTAGAAATACAAGCAAGAGTAAACAGAAGGAGGAACAAGAGGAAGCTGGAGGAGGAGTTTGCAGAGGATGAAGATAATCCATCGTATGGACCTGGAATGCACTAAAAAGTTAATCCAATCTTTGTCGCTCGATTCCCAAAACTTTTATTTTCTCATACTAATTACATGTTTTCTAAGGATCTTCCAAACATATTTGTTTCAGACTTTCAGTAAATGTTACACAGTACCTTCTGCATAATTTAACACAGCCTTTTTCCAAAAAACTGTATATTTTTGAATATATAAATAAAAAATTGCAAAAAAATGTTGTGAATTTTCATTACAATTGAAAAAAAAAACATCTTTAATAACTGAACTAAAATTTTGTAAAATCCCTGTGTTAAGTTGTAGCCCATATTCCAATAAATAATCTGTAAAAAGTTCAACTTCCTACCTCAAATACTTTGTGAGGAAAGATGTAATTTATAAGCGTTATTTTAACATTGCAAGTATAGGGCGTTCCGGAGCCCCTTAATCCTCCCGCCACAGCACGACGTGCTCTCCGAGTGCAGTCGCGGACATCGGTAATCTGTTATTAACGGCACGTTCCCGGAAATATGCAAGTATACGGTCTCGCGTTCGGCTGATGCGGCACACAGACATTTTGCAGTGAGCCTCTGAAACCCCGGTGGATTCCAGTGTGTAGGCGGACCCGTTTGTTGATCTGTCAAACCAATTTGACTCCGTGACACGATTATGCGTGGTGGAATATGTCAAAGGTTTAGACATCCGACTCAAAACAAATAAGTACACTCACGCGTAACTCGTTGAGTGTGTGATGCAAGAAGCAGTATCTCTCACGGTTCAGATGGTGACTGGTACAGGCTCTGTGGCACACTACCAAAGGAGAAAAGTTTCACCATCTAGGTAAAGACCTGCCGTTCTTTATTTATTTATTTATTTATTTATTGTTCCGTGGGACCAAATTAAGGAGAAGTCGCCATGGTCATGGAATGAGTCAATACATGAAATTATAACACAATATTAGAAACAGATAAAATGAAATACACTCCTGGAAATTGAAATAAGAACACCGTGAATTCATTGTCCCAGGAAGGGGAAACTTTATTGACACATTCCTGGGGTCAGATACATCACATGATCACACTGACAGAACCACAGGCACATAGACACAGGCAACAGAGCATGCACAATGTCGGCACTAGTACAGTGTATATCCACCTTTCGCAGCAATGC
Organism: Schistocerca cancellata; assembly: GCF_023864275.1. Classification (NCBI taxonomy): domain Eukaryota; kingdom Metazoa; phylum Arthropoda; class Insecta; order Orthoptera; family Acrididae; genus Schistocerca; species Schistocerca cancellata. Next base: position 677,482,176 of record NC_064631.1, read on the forward strand.
AGGCTGCTATTCTCCCATGGAGACGATCGTAGAGATGCTGGATGTAGTCCTGTGGAACGGCTTGCCATGCCATTTCCACCTGGCGCCTCAGTTGGACCAGCGTTCGTGCTGGACGTGCAGACCGCGTGAGACGACGCTTCATCCAGTCCCAAACATGCTCAATGGGGGACAGATCCGGAGATCTTGCTGGCCAGGGTAGTTGACTTACACCTTCTAGAGCACGTTGGGTGGCACGGGATACATGCGGACGTGCATTGTCCTGTTGGAACAGCAAGTTCCCTTGCCGGTCTAGGAATGGTAGAACGATGGGTTCGATGACGGTTTGGATGTACCGTGCACTATTCAGTGTCCCCTCGACGATCACCAGTGGTGTACGGCCAGTGTAGGAGATCGCTCCCCACACCATGATGCCGGGTGTTGGCCCTGTGTGCCCCGGTCGTATGCAGTCCTGATTGTGGCGCTCACCTGCACGGCGCCAAACACGCATACGACCATCATTGGCACCAAGGCAGAAGCGACTCTCATCGCTGAAGACGACACGTCTCCATTCGTCCCTCCATTCACGCCTGTCGCGACACCACTGGAGGCGGGCTGCACGATGTTGGGGCGTGAGCGGAAGACGGCCTAACGGTGTGCGGGACCGTAGCCCAGCTTCATGGAGACGGTTGCGAATGGTCCTCGCCGATACCCCAGGAGCAACACTGTCCCTAATTTGCTGGGAAGTGGCGGTGCGGTCCCCTACGGCACTGCATAGGATCCTACGGTCTTGGCGTGCATCCGTGCGTCGCTGCGGTCCGGTCCCAGGTCGACGGGCACGTGCACCTTCCGCCGACCACCGGCGACAACATCGATGTACTGTGGAGACCTCACGCCCCACGTGTTGAGCAATTCGGCGGTACGTCCACCCGGCCTCCCGCATGCCCACAATACGCCCTCGCTCAAAGTCCGTCAACTGCACATACGGTTCACGTCCACGCTGTCGCGGCATGCTACCAGTGTTAAAGACTGCGATGGAGCTCCGTATGCCACGGCAAACTGGCTGACACTGACGGCGGCGGTGCACAAATGCTGCGCAGCTAGCGCCATTCGACGGCCAACACCGCGGTTCCTGGTGTGTCCGCTGTGCCGTGCGTGTGATCATTGCTTGTACAGCCCTCTCGCAGTGTCCAGAGCAAGTATGGTGGGTCTGACACACCGGTGTCAATGTGTTCTTTTTTCCATTTCCAGGAGTGTATAAAAAAACATATTCAGGTGACAAGTCGTAAGTTTAAATGAAGACAATCAACAATGTAACACTGGAATTTGCTTAATTTTTTAGCTCTTCCAGGAGCTCCTCGACAGACTAGAAGGAGTGAGCCATGAGGAAACTCTTCAGTTTAGACTTAAAAGAGTTTGGGCTACTGCTAAGATTTTAGAGTTCTTGTGGTAGCTTATTGAAAATGGATGCAGCAGGATACTGCACTCCTTTCTGCACAAGAGTCAAGGAAGTGCATTCTACATGCAGATTTGATTTCTGCCTAGTATTAACTGAGTGAAAGCTGCTAACTCTTGGGAATAGGCTAATATTGCTAACAACAAACGACATTAAAGAAAATATATACTGTGAGGGCATTGTCAGAATTCCCAGATTTTTGAATAGGAGTCGACAAGAGGTTCTCGAACTTACACCACATATAGCTCGAACAGCCCGTTTTTGAGCCAAAAATACCCTTTTTGAATCAGAAGAATTACCCCAAAAAATAATACCATACGACATAAGCGTATGAAAATATGCGAAGTAGACTACTTTTCGTGTTGAAGTGTCACTTATTTCAGATACTGTTCTAATGGTAAATAAAGCAGCATTTAGCTTCTGAACAAGATCCTGGACATGGGCTTTCTACAACAGCTTACTATCTATCCGAACGCCTAGGAATTTGAACTGTTCCGTCTCGCTTATAATATGCCCCTTCTGTCTGATCAAAATATCGGTTCTTGTTGAATTGTGACTTAGAAACTGTAAAAACTGAGTCTTACTGTGATTTAGCATCAAATTGTTTTCCACAAGCCACGAACTTATTTCATGAACTACATTACTTACACCACATATAGCTCGAACAGCCCGTTTTTGAGCCAAAAATACCCTTTTTGAATCAGAAGAATTACCCCAAAAAATAATACCATACGACATAAGCGTATGAAAATATGCGAAGTAGACTACTTTTCGTGTTGAAGTGTCACTTATTTCAGATACTAGAGAAGCTCTAGTGAAAGAGTGCCCCTTTTTTCTGGACAGCTTTCCTCTGCAGCTCGGTAGCATAGCACATTTGCATGCTTAGACTACACCCACCTTAGCACAAGCCAATCACGAGCTAGAGCTCAGCATTCGAAGCTGGGAGACTGCCCCCTGCTCAGCAGACACACATTTTACCGATGAGAGACTTTAAAAATTAATTGGGAGAAAATGAAAAAAAGATTCAGCTTCACGCCTTCTTTCCCACGTGTTTATGCCGTGGCTTTGCAAAAAGCATGACTTGGATGGAACCACAGCCCTCCATAAAAAGATCATTACCTCCCCTGTTGCATCCATTTCGAACTTCCTAAAGAATGGCCATAAACTTGCTAAAAGCCTCGTGCCTTCACAAATCTGTTTTGTAGCAGAGTCTGGACACCTGGGCACCACTGCCCTGTCCCATGGAATTCACAAAAACTCTCAGCCATCTCATTCGCTTTCTACCTGACAAGGGCCCATACTCTGCTTTATTGCCAGCCATCAGGTTGTACAATGCGCAAGTCTAAGCTGCAACGACTCCTAGGCCCTAGTCAGTCCACCTGGACACTGCCGCCGGCCGACCGGCGCCACCCACTGTGTCTGCACAATGACACCGGGGGACTTGGCTGTCGGCAAACGTTTCCACGCAGGTCCTGCAGAAAAAAGCTCCCCTTGGCACTCAACCGCCGTACGGTTTTAGTGCTGTCAATTAACTCGCCACCCACTTCCTTCGAACAAAGGTAAAGCCTTACCGCTATGCCTTCACTAGAGCACACAAGCACACTGCGAACCATTTCATCATGTGAATGTAGTCAGATCATATCAAATGTAGCAATCAAGTAATAGAGATGACCTTCCCTACTAACATTAAGCAGCACGACACCACATCAAAAGTGAGAGTGCCCTGCAATCTCTCGCAACCTCCTCGTTCCTCTCAAATTTATTCTTGGGGAGTGTCACACTATAAGATGGTTAGTGTGACATAGAACAAAATAAATTGCCACTTTAGTTGGGTTATTATCAAAGAAATAAACATAAATCAATCTTTGTTCGCCATAAACCCCAGCACAATGCTTCATTCCTACAAAATCAAAGTGAGGAAAAAAATGCGATGGGCAACCCATCAGGTAATATTCTTGTATACCCTGGCTTTGATGATAATTACTAAATGGTTATAGGGTCATGCAGACATTTATCTATTCATTCATCCTGAAATTGCAGCCAGAGAAGGTTATTTCCCTAACCAGAATATAATACTGTTGTCTCGAGGATTCTCTGCCCCACAGAAAATTACTACCCCTGCTCAATTATACACATGTCTGCATTCATTCTTTGGCAGAACATCGATCACAAACGTTCTCACATTCACGCAATATAAAAGAATCATAGTATTCTTGTGGGATGTGTTCAGCTTATTTCTTAACATGTGTCAGTCTGTTACTTTAGTACAAAGATGTTAGTGTCAACACAACAAAACAACATATAAGTGACATAAAACAAGTGACTCTTTACACAGAACGAAAAATAATTCATGAGTTCATTAAGAAAAAATAATACTTGATAAGAAAACACAGATTATACATGTAATCTAGTAAAATTAAAACAGCAAGGCACATATATAACAAATTAATGAAAAACAACAAATATCTCCTATAGCTCCCTTTTCAAAGTTCTTTAGGCAGTCCAATTTTATAAATTTACAATTGTCACACGAATAAACACAGCACTGCACATGTCGTGTAACAGGTTGGATGTGGCAGCTATGAGGGATGAGTTTGTCAAGATGGATTACCCCTTTTACTCCGCATGTACGGTACAGGCAGCAGCCTCGGTGTGGCAGGATGTCCTCCTTGTCTGTGGGCAGCAATCAGTGGCGTCTGTATTACTGACTGTCTTGGAAGGCGTGGTAGTCGACAACGCATTGTCGTCGTCGAAAACATTCATAGGATGAGCCAGGCAGCATTAGGACATGGGTCTGAGGTAAATCACCATCTGCCATCGTCGTCAGCACTCCGCAGCTCCGCCCCTATGGCCGCGCACGCCCTTTCATTCAGTGGTAGGTCCCATGGGACCTTGGAATCGGAAAGTAGCCTGTGCCGCCAGGCCACCAGCCCTTTGTTGACAGCTCATCGCTCATCCGCACCTAACTCCATTATGCAGCCGGATGATGACATGTCAACCAGCTGCCCTGCTGTCGCTATGTGGGTCACTGCCGCCTGCAGCCAACTGCAACCCCCCCCCCCCCCCGGCTCTCACAAGTCTGGCGGACGACCTTGACTGTGCTACTTCTCTTGGTGCGCCACAAAGACCTTGTAAAAAATAACTAGACTCACTGACGGCGCTGCAGTCGCGGGATAATTTGAACCTTCGGCTGGACGCCATTATAGTGGTTGTAGTCTGATGTGCTGTGTAGTATTGTTGTTTATGACCCTGATTCAACGTTGTGTATTTGTTGGGGCGTACATACAGTATTTGTTACTCGTAATTCTACTGTCTGTATGTTCCAATCAAAGGAAGTACAATGGTGAAGAGTTGTGCAGCGATTAATTGTACAAATAAATTCGAGAAAGGAACGAATATTACTGAAAGGGTACAGTATCGCCCGACATTGAAAATAGGTACAACATACTTCATTATTTTTGTCAGAACAACACTTTTTTTTTGTAAAATAACTCAATTTCAATAAATACAGCGAAGCCGGATACCAGTGTGGGAAAGAATGACAATTTATTTATTTAATTGATCACATGTGCACTCCCACAAAATAAATCCCTACATCCAGTTTGGTGAGATCTTTTGAAATGAATGAATGTATGGTCGTCTGCTAACCGCAGATAGTGAATGTGAATATATGATCATCTTTGAGTCGATCCTTTGGCCACCTTTGGTGGGACCAAAGAGATGAAATTTACCTGAGCTTTGAGCGCCTGAAATGTGGCTGACCAATACGGTAGCAAGGTGCTCCCCCACTTTGACAGAGGTGTGAGAGGACCTGAAGAACAGCCATGTTTCAGCACTCTGCCGCTGGATCTTGTGCTGTTAAGACTTGTTTTAGTTGTGCTCCGTAGAGACAAAAGAGTGGAGACATGGTATGCATGTGGAATATTTAAGAGTAGTTTGAAATAATAATTTCTCTATTTCAGGAACTTTTGTGGGGAGAATTAAATGTCAGGCAGGTAATATTAAGGGGATCGTAGTAATCTTCAGAAGTGACCAACGGTCACAATGAAACCACGTGTAGCAATAAGTTGAAACACTTCCATGTGCTTAAGTTAAGCTGAATTACTAGCGTGTGTACAATAAGTTGATATATTTAAGAAATAGCGTGTGTACCATAAGTTGAAATATTTAAGAAATGGCGTGTGCAGGACTTGGAATTAGAGACGAGTACTTCCACGCGGTGAGTACTGTGTGAGTCTCAAACTGTGTATGAGACAAAAGATAAAGAGAAGTACTCGTCCATGGTATCAGTTGAGGACTCGCGTGTGTGATGAATACGTTCTTAATATTACTTTGCGTGATATGATTCCGTGTGACGCTAGATTCAAACTCTGGGAGAGAAGCAAGGTGAATCGGCCGTCTATCCAGCAACGCCACTTGACTTGCATTGCACAGGAAGACGTGCATATGTCTCCAGAGTTCATAGTAGGAAAGTAGAATTACGAAGTGGGGCAGTGTCGTGTGAAACTGGGATAAATATTAATTGAAGTGGGAAAGCTAAAAGTGATAATGTTGTGACTATTCCCTGTGTAGTATTTCATATTGTAGTGTGGTGTATGTCATGTAATTTGGGTATGTGTGGTTTGCATGGGAGAGTAGCGAGGTAGTTTCAAAAGATTAGTGGGTTATGCGTGTTCCTTTTGTACTGCTCGGTCTGGAGGAAAGTTTCGTGATGATGATTGAGAGAGTCGAAGTGTGAGAAATAATAAAAGATCCACCATCCTGTCCAGAAAGTGCACTGTAGCGTTAAATAATTACGAGACCATAAGGTAGAGAATCACCAATGTTAAGCCATACCCACTGGGCGGAATTTCTCATGTGTTATTGTTGTAGGTTATAGAATTTGTGTGTTTAGGTTATAGAATTTATCGGAATAAATAAGATAGTGAAAAGAAAAAGACTGGTGGCCTTTTCCTTCGAATTGTATGTTGTCATGATATCCAGAATTTATAATGTGTGCGCCACTCATATTCAGTGCGATGGCCACGTGCTGATAAAAGCCGTTAAATAAAAAAAAAAGGAAAGAAAATGTGGTACTGCCAGTGCGTAGTGAACAGTCAGAGTTCTGTAAATTACTGATAGTCAGATATGCGTTTCCGTTGCGCATTATTCATACAGGAGGATAATTTGTATCTTTATTGTGAGTACTAGAGTTCATGTTACTCAACAGATAAGAATGAATCCACTCGCTTGGCAGAACACTCATCTTGCAGGCCTGACTGCTTGATGCCACAGTATGAGCAAGGCATGTGGGTGCCTCTCATTACATTTCGCAAGTATGTGAATATTTTAAGTAGTTTTGTATGTCAGTGCACTTGCTTAATAAATGTTTTTGTAACACGGTATTAGCACACTGTCTGTGCATCTATTTGCAGGTTTCGTTTCTCAAAACCACAGCTGTTACAAAAATGGTTACACGCTGTCAGGAGGCAAGATTTCCGACCGACAGAATACTATTTTATATGTTCTGATCATTTTGAAGAAAGTTGGCTGATCGGTAGTGTTTTCATGGTCTAGTTTAGGTTGAAACTTGATAATCTGGTCGTGAGTTGCCAAAGCACTATGCCATATATAACGCACTTCTCATCATAAAATCTAAAGCAAGGTAGCGTCAGAAAATATCTATTAATATAGTGGGCAAATCTTCGAGTATTTTGATGCATTTTGCGTACATCTATAGTAAATGAACTACGAAAAAAGCTAGGGGTCCAGTACATAACTATTAGCTACGGCAGATTCCATGTAGGACGTAAGATAAATTCATAAACAGTGACTAGTTGCTGTTTGTTCATACATTAAAAAGTATATTGTAGTAAAGTATTTAAATGAGGCATTATGTTTGCGACCTAACTCAAGGGAAGGCATTTTATAACCAAAAGCGATGTATAAACATTCGAACTCCTCGCGTCAGTTTACCACTCTAATGGCCGCCGGCCAGCTATTCAATTTGTCCGCTCTTCACAGTCGGCCCCTAGTGCGGTTGTGGGGGCCTGGTGCGCCATCTCTCCCAGCTGCTATGACTGCCCCGTTGTCAGCGTCATGCCCAACTGCCTGAAACGTCACCATCCACTCAGTTCCCATAGTCTTCACAACACTTAAACGTCGGCTTAGTGCCATTTTTTTGTTTTCAAATTTGTTCACAGGGTAAATACAGAGAGAATTATAGCGAAATTGTAAGGGATTGCTTTACATGATTACTCCAAGAAAAATAAAAGAAATAAAATGGTTTACAGAGCTCTTTTGACAAAAAATAAAATCTCATTCTATTCTACAATTATTCTTTGATTGAGTTACAGCAATAATTTTAAATGATTAATTTTCTGTGTCTAAATCTTTATAAACTTGTGAAGTCATGATGTTGTAATGTATGATAGTGTGGTATTAATTTCCCACAACCTTTCATGTAATTCAAAATACTAAGCTGGCTTATACTACACATTCACTTCAGTCTCTCTCACACCATCTAAGTCTACTACTTATTCATGCAACGCAACTACTATAAAAGATATACGAACTACTGATTACTTAGTTGTTATGGTGACACTAACGCTGATGTATGGCGTGAATCTCGATGAGTGCTGACATCACCAGTCTGCTGTCTGTGTTATGTAGACAAAATAATTCTGCTGCAAAATTCTCTTTTTGCTGAAACTGACACAAAAATTTCTCAGATTAATGTAAAAATTTTCCACTTCAGCTGCTGAACCAAACATTAAAAAAAGCACAAGGTATTATCGACATTTGACTGCAAAGCTAAATTTCTTCCGTTCTTCTCTTTCTCATAAATTGAGGGTGTGCCTCGCTCACTCTGCAAAAACATGCCAAAATGACTCGCACATTCTATGCTCACGCCACATAGTACAAACTATCGCCCAAGATCCATCATTCAGGTGCTTGCGAACCACTCGCGAAAGCGAACATGAAGATCATCGCACAATAGTGCAGAAACCCACATGCGAAAACCACAAGCAAATAACCGCAGTAAACAACAATCGCATAAGACGCGATAGCTTATCTGTGTAACCACACTCAAATAAAATATCCCATTCGCGAGAAACATCGTACCAAAGGCGACATCCATAGACTAAAAACACACCACAAATACATCGCGCCACTGGCAGTGACAATAATCAGCCCACAGAGAACACATACTGCACCTGGCAATGGTCACAAACCATGGCGAAAACAGACAAGCAAGTCAATACGCCTCTCGCGTGGACAATACACGACCATCCTACAAAATACGTCCACGGGTCTCGCAAACTAATCTCAACGACGCCCCCTCACACACTGTGCTACGAACTGTATACCGGATCGTACAAGGGCGTTTACTGCAATGCACACACACTAAACAGAAGAAATTTGATTGTAGTTTAACTCCAAAATGTTACGAGAAGAATTCCGTTCCCAATACTCGTGCACTTGTTTCGGACTCGAAGACATAAAATTCTATCGTTGTGATACCTGATTCTGTCGTTCCGTGCAACTGCAGTGCAACTGCTGTGAGAACATATTAACTCATGCCAAATGGGACTCAATAAACAACAAAGTTTCCGTCGTGGAATCGGCACATTTCTACTCTAAACAATTGTAATTAGTCAGTTCTGGGATGACCCTCTGTACGGTCTATAAACTTGATACATGTGACGAAGGAATACTTGTACAGTGTACTAGGTAGAAATTCAATCTGCATTTGAATCTCACTTCCTTGACTATTGTGCACGAAGGCGTGCGGTATACCGCTGCATCCATTTTCAATATGCCACCACAAGAATTGAAAAATCTTAGCAGTAACCCATGAGCTTTCACATCGAAACTGAAGAGTTTCCTCATGGTCACTCCTGTTCTAGCAAGGAGTTCCTTGGAAAATTAAGTTGATTCCTGTCTTATATTGTTGATTGCGTTTACATAAAATTATAGCTTGTCTTTTTTTGGATTCATAAACATTTTATTTTATCTGTTATTACTTTTATTTTGTAATTTCATTTACTGACTTAATAGACGTATACCGTTTTAAATCTCCGGTGTCTAGTTGTCCCAGTGAATTAAAAAACATTCCTTGGGAGGTGGCGGAACGCAGTTTCTGCGCGTTCCCGCCGAAATTAATCCCTAGTGTGATCCAACGACTGTCATGCAAATATGGGACCGATTGGTTCAGGAGAGCTGTACTCAACGCCATCCAGGATCGCAACGATGTACAGTCCGTGCCAGGTATCTGAGAATTTTGTGACCGTTACTCTTAAACAGCCGGATAGCCACTGGACATGCGCAGAAGTGTGCAGCTCTGCCCAAATACATTCGGCTGCCCTCAGTGTGCCACGTGTGTTCGTTGTGAGTGCAGTACACGTTCCACGTTTGTGTTCCTTTTCGGTATTTGTATTACTAGTGCGCAGTGACTTCATAATGAATATGACTTCTATTAGTACTTCAAAACTAAAAGGCAGAAAACTGAATAGTCAGTCATGGGAGATTATACATGACGTTTTAATGTTCATGGAGGCTGAGTCCTCTCAGGGGATGAACATTCCGGTGGAGCAAGCTCAGCTGAGAGCTGAAGTGGTCACAGGCGTTTCACGTAGCACTATCCAGAAAATTAAAAGGGAGGGCAAGCTATCGGAATATTGTGGGAAGAGGGAATTTGAAACTCCAGATAAAAAACGTAAACGTAGAAGAATTATAGATGTTGACAGTTTTGATGAGGCCGTTGTTAGGGGAATTGCTTACAACTTTTATCTGGCTGAAAAACGTATGCCTACAGTGGAAGGAATTAAACAGATGTTGAAAGAAGCAGTAGACTTTGAAGGTAGCAACACTAGTGTAAAGCAGCTACTAAAGAAATTCGGTTTCCGCTGAAAAAAAAACAATATCAAGTAGTTCCACAAGATTTCGGGATTGCAGCCGGATCTCATCGACTTCTTTCCACGATATTTCGGCTGACAACCTTACAGCCATCTTCAGGCGAGTGTTTGACACTGGAGATTGCTAGTTTTTTTTTCTTTCTTTATTAAATTTCAATTCCCCCCGAAGGGGGCGGGCTGGCAGCAGCTTAGTATGCCGCTCTTAAGCCTACAGACTTTGTGAGAAACATGAAGACAATAAATAATAAAAAACAGGCGATAAAATCGGAGACTTAAAGAGTAACATGGCGAAAAGAAATCGTGGAACTTAAAACAAAGAACAGAGGGATGATGATGCTAATAAAATACATATGAAGCAGACAGGTAAAACAATAGACAGACAATTAAAAAACACGGCGACAGTCTGGAGTCTGTTCGCAAAAGACATAAAATTCACACCTAGCGAGAGCATGGTTTCTGTTCGCAACACGAGAAAGACGAACAACACTGAATAGTCACTGGAACACTGCACTAAAAAGTTGGCAAATGTGACATACCACAGCCGAGAGCAGGTGGGGGAAACTGGACAGATGATGGGAAAAAAAGAGGGGAAAGGAGAGTAAAAGCGAAGGGGGGGCGAACCGGGAAAGGAGCTGATGGAGGACGAGGACCCATAAGAGGGGTGGGGGGCAGACGCGACAGGGAGTGGGGTAGGCAGAGGAGGGGAATACAAAAGGCCTTGGGGGGGGGGGGGAGAGGGGAGGTAGGGAGAGGTGTAGTGGGGAGAAAACAGGACAGAAGGGGGGAAGAGGGAGCCCAGGGAAAGGACAGAGGAAGGGAGGGGGAGTGAGGATCAGAGTTGATAGGAGGGATAAATGGAGGGAGAGAGGGCATCGTCCGGGAGGGGGAGTTGATGGAAGCCACCTTGGGAAAGGAGATGTAGGGTGTAGAGATGGAGGGTTAGGGGGGACACAACGGTGAAGACGTGGCAGGGGGCGGGGATGGGAGAGGAGTGGAGCAACCAGGGGGTGAGGGGGTTCAAGATGGCGGGAGGTGTAGAGGATGCGGATATGTTCGAGGAATAGGAGCAGATGGGGGAAAGGAATGAGATCATAGAGGATCCGCGTGGGGGACGGGAGGCGTATACGGAAGGCGAGGCAGATTGCATGACGCTCAAGGATCTGGAGGGACTTATAGAATTTGGGGGGGGGGCAGATATCCAGGCAGGACTGGCATAACAGAAGATGGGACGGATTAAGGATTTGTAGCTGTGGAGGATGGTAGAGGGGTGCAACCCCCACGTCCGGCCAGAGAGGAGTTTGAGGAGTCGGAGGCGGTTGTGGGCTTTGGATTGGATGGAGCGGAGATGAGGAAGCCAGGTGAGGTGACGGTCAATGGTGAGGCCAAGGTAGGTGAGGGTGGGGGTTAGGCGGACAGGACGTGCGCAGACAGTAAGGGAGAAATCCAGGAGCCTGAAGGAGCGAGTGGTATGACCTACGATGATTGCCTGGGTCTTGGAAGGATTGAGTTTCAGGAGCCACTGGTTACACCATGCAGCAAAAAGGTCAAGGTGATTCTGGAGAAGGCGTTGGGACCGTTGGAGGGTAGGAGCGAGGGCGAGGAATGCGGTGTCATCAGCATATTGCAAGAGGTGTACTGGAGGGGGGGGGTGGGGGGTTGGGGCATATCTGCCGTGTACAGGAGGTAGAGGAGAGGGGAGAGGACAGAGCCCTGGGGCATACCTGCAGAGGGGTAGAAGGTGTGGGAATTGGCATTATGGATGGTAACATAGGAGGGGCAGTGGGAGAGGAAGGAGGCCACCAGACAGATGTAGTTGATAGGAAGGGCGTAGGTTTGGAGTTTAAATAGGAGACCGGGATGCCAGACACGGTCGTAGGCCTTTTCGAGGTCAAGTGAGACAAAAAGCGGAGCGACGGGAGTTAAGCTGGAGGGAGAGGAGATGAGTGAGGCGGAGGAGTTGGTCATCAGCAGAGAAGGAAGGTCGAAAGCCACATTGGGTGTTTGGGAGGAGGTGGTTTTGGTGGAGGTGGAGATGGATGCGCCGGGAAAGGATGGATTCCAAGATCTTGCTGAACACCGATGTGAGACAGATAGGACGATAGGAAGAGGCATCAGATGGAGGCTTGTTGGGTTTGGAGAACATCAGGATACGGGAGGTTTTCCACAGGTCGGGATAGAAGCCAGTGGCAAGGATGACATTGTAGAGGGTGGCAAGGATGGAAAGGAAGGAGGGAGGGCAGTGTTTGAGGTGGCGGTAGGTAACGCAGTCGTGGCCGGGAGCAGTGTTGCGTTTAGTGCGGAGTGTGAGGCTGATGTCCTTTGTAGTGATGGGAGTGTTAAGTGCAGATGGTGGGGTGTGGTCCAAGTACTGGAAGCTAGGAGCAAGGGGAGGAACAGAGGTATGCGTACGGTCCATGACATCAGGGAAGAGGGAATAATCAAAGTGGGAATCATCTGGGATGGAAAAAACATCAGAGAGGTGGGAAGCAAAGTGGTTGGCCTTACTGAGGTTGTCGAGATTGCTAGTGCAAGTCGCTCTATTTGTACGTAAAAGTGCCACAGGCGCGCATGCGCAAGTTACCGTAGCATGCGCGCCACGTGTCGATTCCAAGGCCCTCTACAATATTACCGCATCTATGGAGCGCCAAATAATGCGTGAAAAAAGTAAAACATGCACGCAGACGTGTCCAAAACAATAAAATGCAAAATTTCAATATTAAAATTAAAATTAACTGTCGCTCGACAAGTCAGAAGCCATAAAAAGTTTTCTTTTGGTTGAAATTAAAGAAATCAACGGGTCCCAGGCCTTATTCAATAAAAAGCCGCCATCACGATTAATGGGATTTTCCGCTAAACGTATTTCCACGGATTCCTTCACAACTGAATCCCAGAAGGATCTCGATGAGGCCAAGATTTTCGTGGCCGAATAATCCATAGTATGTCCTGTGGAAATA